>NC_056738.1:437469112-437531612 GCF_019279795.1 Protopterus annectens | reverse complement strand
ACATACGCCTAAGGAGGGACTGTCCCACGCAAAGTGGGACAGGTGTTAATCCTAAAGTCCCACCTCGGCCAGTTTAAAAGGTGGCAAACCTACAATAGGTATGCGGTAGCATGACCTAGCAGATGGATGTGGGTCCCAAAACACATTTACTTGTCTGCATTGCAGACTATCGGTTTCCATGTATCAGCCAGATGGGAGCAGATTGTATGAGGAACACGCATATAATATGATTAACTCACTGGACAGGCTGCCGATTCCGTACAGTCGAACGCCATGCCGTCGCCTAATGATCAGCCATACCCAATACTGTAGTCCGATGTAATAGGCATCACAAGGGATCGCGCCCACCCAGCGTGAGTGACACATGCAAGCACCACTGTCGGTGCATGTGCAAGTGAGAGAGCGTGCGGATGTAAGCGTGTTTGGCTACCAGTATGTGAGTATTGCACTGGCAAAGAAATGTGGAGGCTAACCAAGTGTAAGAAGCTGTAACCAGAGGTCAGCAGTGCTTAACACCACACAAACCCGCGCACAACTGCTCCCAACTGCTTCAATGTGCCTTACTCCCTCCGTATCCAATGGGCTTGTTCTGGCCGCAAACAAATAACCATCCTTTGCAAGTGTTGGTAGCAACACCCTGCGCACACAGCTAATGTGAATTACCAATACACCATGGCAAATATACAGACAATAGACAGTACCACACATATACCATACAGCACAGTCATCCAACAGTATAGCAATGTACCGGCAGATATGTCCAGACCACTGGTGTTTGCAGACCTGGCCGTCTTGTGTTTGCATGTGTGAGCATGCCCAGTATGACCATTCCGCATGTTGTCAACTGACATTGCCGTCATACCTTCATGTGTTTGAGCATGCTCAGTATGGCCAACTGTATCGCATGTGTTACATGTCCAGGTAGTCAGTACTGTGGTGCAGACCTCTGCATTGTACACTGACAGGTGGCATGTTGTGTCTGCAGGGTATCCATTGGTCATGTGGCATTGACTGTTGCTACATTTCTGCACAGCATGGGGGGACATCCGACTATATCCACATTCCTACACAGCACCGGGGGGGTGGGTGCACCTGACTGTTGCTATATGTGTACGTTGGAAGGGGGGCACACCTGACACTTGCACACTTTTGCTACAACTGTACTGGTATGTCAGGTACTCCATTTCAGTGTGTAGATCTACATTTTGTGCTGGCTAGAGGCATAACATTGTACTCCAGATCTTAGCTTTAATTACCAGCATATTAGTTTCAGACGTCCTAGTCTTCACAACCTACATCCAACTGCCTGGCCTGCTGTAGTCTGTCTGTGTGGGTCTGAGGGGGGGGGTCATCCATAGGGCATATTCAGAGGCCAAAGTACAGCATTTGTCTGTGTTGGTCTACACCTGTCCAGCTGGTTGAGACTTGTGTGGGCTGTATGGACACACATGATGCTCAGCCCATTACCCGCAGTGGGTTATGACACCCTGTGTATTACTGGCTACTATGGTGACTCCCATATGTGCTACAGATGTCATGGTGCCACTATGGACATCTACTGTCTGCTGCCTTAACATTCAGCCACCAGATTCCCTTGAATGCTCACATCCATACCATAGCTACAGGTACCAACACATTCTAATACAACTGCCAATTGATAGGTTGGTTGACTTACCTTGAGAGTGTGCCAGACCTGAGGATGGTGCTGGAGGTCTGCCTATGTCGGATGCACATAGTGCACTTCCTATACATGGCTGAGCACAGGTAGTGTCATGTTTGGCATCCCTTTTACTGTTTGTGTGAGTCAGAGAGGGTGACATTCCCTGGGTCCCTACTGTGTCAGTGCATATGTTATGCGTTGCCTCTTTGCCAAAACCAGGTCATACTGGGCACGCCTCCTTCCACCTACTGGGTCTGGCTCAGGTTGTTCCTCCTCCGAGTCACTCTGCACCTGTACAGGCCTTGGCATTTGTGGGGGGCTGTGTGGCCCTGCCCCATGCTGTTCCTGCTGAGGCTGTTTCTGCAGGATCATATTGTGTAGCATAGCACATACCATAACAATTTGGGTGCATGTAGCTGGTGAATAATGCAAGGCTCCACCGGATGTGTCCAGATACCTGAACCGTGACCTGAGCATCCCAAACACACGCTCTATTATATGTCTGGCCTGTGCGTGTGCCTCATTATGGCATTGTTGTTCAGGTGTGTGTGCATTTCTGATGGGTGTCATCAACCACGGCTCCAGTGGGTACCCAGCATCCCCCACTAGGTGACCGTAGGGGATGTCCATATTGGCATAGCTGTGGTACAGCTGCATCAGATGCCATATATCAGAATCGTCATAGCTTCCAGGGCAGCCAGCTCACACATTCAGTATAATGCCCTGGGCATCGCATACGACCTGGCAGTTGATGGAGGAGCTGCCCCTGCGGTTAATGTAGGCCCTACTCTGCTCACCGGGTGGTGCTTTGATGCATATGTGCATGCAGGTTATAGCACCCACTACCCCAGGGTAGTCTGCCATTTGGTGGAAGAGATGCATATTGCTGGTCAACACCTCACATGTGTTGAGGAAATGTGCGTGCTCACTGGCATGTGGTGACATGGCATCCAGGAACTGGTGGAATACCCTGGATGCAGATGCCTGTGAGATCCCCATGATATCCCCAGCTGTGCTTAGGGAGGTACCTGTGGCTAGTATACCTAGGCCTGCACATACCTTGGTATCCACTGGGATGGGTTCCCCTCGGCCTGTTGATGTGTCAGGTGTGGCTGGCACAGCTCAACAATCTGCTGTAGGAGGTCTCTGTCCACTCCATAGCGCTCCACTATCTCCAGCTCATGTAGACCCTGGTAGGTTACCCTGGGTCTGTACAGCGTTCTCTTTCTCCTCACTGAAGGTTTTTCGGCAGCATTCACATCCTCACCACCCTCAGCCTCCTGCCCATGTTGGTCTATGTTGCCTGCTGCAGCCCTTCTCATTTCGTTGGATACTTTGGTAAAATTTCCCTGCATGTATACACCGGTGGTGTAGAGTGTGGAAAAACCCGAGGGGATGGTGCTTGCTCACTTTATTGTAGTGTTCTGGGCCGGGCTGGTCTGCTGAGCCTGTAATCTGCTGATTGTGATAACTATCACTTGTTTGCCCAGCTTGTTCACCATGACTACTCTTCTACTGCTGTTTCCCTCCCAATTGCACTAGGCAGGTATAGACACACCCCTAGCTTAGGCGTGCTAAGCCAGGAGCAATCCCGAGACACAGGGCTCCAATCTATGTACAGTATGCCTGACCATCCCCCATGCTTTCACCTATATTCGAGTCCTGCACCCAGCTATCTATACACATACACTCTTGGGACCTGCATCACACCCTGGGGATAAATGGGATTCACTATTTTCCACCTCGTTTGCATAGCATTGTCTTCTAATCCATAGTTACATGACCCATACTGAACCTCCCCAAAAATATCCACTGCTTACTGTTGCGCAGACCTGCACACAACTGGTTAAAAGTGCTTTACTATCACCATATTCAATGTCCCTTGTTCTTCCCAGCAACAAAACAACCAGCCTCTGCATGGCGCGAAACCGGGACCCTGCACACCACAGACGATGTGCTTTACCACTAAGCCATGGCAGATATGCATACATCTGAGGTTATCACGTACAGATCATCCAGCACAGGCATTCAACAGTATAGGACATGTATTCCATCATAAAGATTTATGTGTGCTAATGTCCACATATATATATATATATATATATATATATATATATATATATATATATATATATACACACACATATACATATATACATATGTAGATATAGAATATATATCTCAACAGCGGACCATGTGACACCAAAGCATTAGACAAGAATGAAAAGGAAACCACATGCACCTCCTGCATTACGTACTGGTGTTAATATCAAGGCAAGTGTGTTTCTGTGCGTCACACGGGTTCAGACTGTATTAAGGGTAAGATTAGGGCTGCTGACATTACTCACCAGACCTATTGCCGAATGTATGTGTATGTCTTGCCAACCCAGTCTCTTGGCCGATTATGACATTTATGGCCACTATATAGGAAAACATCAAAACACGCTCCTCAACGTATCCAGTAGCTAGCCATTCACAGACACCAACACATAGGATATGACTGCCAAACACACACGCCTGTCATGCTTTGGAATAGAACACCTACCTGTCTATTCTATCACACTACAGCATTACGCAGTTACAGAACGTGCTACCGAGATTACTGGGACACAACACTCCCAGAGGTGTACTTCTAGGTGGGTGACATCATCAGCAATGGCAAAGTCAGCAATAGGGATTGTATGGAGTGTGAGCAGTCTAAAAGCACTATTCTGTCCCCAGGCAGATGGAGACACACACACACACACACACAAACACACACACACACACACACACACACACACACACACACACACACACACACACACACACACACACACAGTTGACATGGCTGGGATTAGAACACAAACCTAACTACCTTATTACACTACAGCATTACACAGTTACAGAACGCGCTACTGAGATTACTGGGACACAGCACTTCCAGAGGTGTACTTCTAGGTGGGTGACATCATCAGCAATGGCAAAGTCAGCAATAGGGATTGTATGGAGTGTGAGCAGTCTAAAAGCACTATTCTGTCTCCAGGCAGACGGAGACACACACAGTTGGCATGGCTGGGATTAGAACACCGACCTAACTACCTTATCACACTATAGCATTACGCAGTTACAGAATATGCTACCTAGATTACTGGGACACAGCACTCCCAGAGGTGTCCTTCTAGGTGGGTGACATCATCAGCAATGGCAAAGTCGGCGATAGGGATTGTATGGAGTGTGAGCAGTCTTAAAGCATTATTCTGTCCCCAGGGAGATGGAGACACATACACATACACACATACAGTTGGCATGGCTGGCATTAGAACACTGACCTAACTACCTTATCACATTACAGCATTACACAATTACAGAAAGCGCTACCGAGATTACTGGGACGCTGCACTCCCAGAGGTGTACTTCTAGGTTGGTGACATCATCAGCAATGGCAAAGTCGGCGATAGGGATTGTATGGAGTGTGAGCAGTCTAAAAGCATTATTCTGTCCCCAGGCAGACGGAGACACACACACACACACACACACACACACACACACTTGGCATGGCTGGGATTAGAACACCAACCTAACTACCTTATCACACTACAGCATTACGCAGTTACAGAATGCGCTACCAAGATTACTGGGACACAGCACTTCCAGAGGTGTACTTCTAGTTGGGTGACATCATCAGCAATGGCAAAGTCAGCAATAGGGATTGTATGGAATGTGAGCAGTCTAAAAGCATTATTCTGTCCCCAGGCAGACGGAGACACACACACACACACACACACACACACACACACACACACACACACACACAGTTGGCATGACTGGGATTAGAACACTGACCTAACTACCTTATCACACTACAGCATTACACAGTTACAGAATGCACTACCAAGATTACTGGGACACAGCACTCCCAGAGGTGTACTTCTAGATGGGTGACATCATCAGCATTGGCAAAGACGACAATAGGGATTGTATGGAGTGTGAGCAGTCTAAAAGCATATTTCTGTCCCCAGGCAGACGGAGACAAACACACGCCAGTGATGGGATCAGGACAACTGCCTATCTACAGACCACTATTACAATACTACATAGATACGAGCCGTGCCACAGACACTACACCTTTCAAGACTGTCAATATGATCTTCTAGGAATGCAGACATCAACATGGATGCTGGCAGTTACGATGTACATACCTGTGAACCTGTGTGTTCAATGTAGGAATCCATCCTGATGTGGGGTATGGCCATCTGTTGACTGGACGACTACTATCGCTATACAGGGTTACAATGGCCATGCCCATACACATAGAGGTACATAACCGACACAAGGTGTCACTGGGCATGCTCACACACTTAGTAGCACATGGCCGTTTGGAATGCACTATGTGTCCATCTACACAACGTTATACTGGTCATGCTCACACACTTAGTAGCACAGGGCTGTTTTGTAGGAACTCTGATTCTAAACACGGAAGGGCACAGTGGCCTTACTATTACAGTTAGATGTGAACAACACATTGTAATGGACTCCAGTGTCAATAGTTGTCAATGTTAGCAGGAACACTGCACTACATATATCTGACACCAGTCTTCTACACAATGTCTGCTACTGTCCATCACCTTAGATGTACAAATCTAAATCTGGCACACTACTACCACCCCTGTGATGTCCTGCCAGGAGTGGCTACTTCACCCATATAGTGCCATTCATAGTCGAATGTCCTGAGACCAGGTTAACACCCTGACACCTAGAGGACAACTGCATTGTATGTGTATGCTAAACAGTGCTAGATGTGTAGCGTTCATAATCACAGTTGCCCAATGTAGCTCTAACAATGGAGAATATTGCATCTGTGCAGTGAGGAACACCTGGCTGAAGGCTCAGTTGTGCACAATAGAACTACCACTGTATACCTCGGATACAGACATGTGAGCCATAACACAGGTACGGACCGCTCCAAGTGGTGGTGCCCCCATGTACATGAAGGCCACTCACATGTACTGACCAGTACACCCTCAAAAGGCATCAAAGATGTGTCAGGTGCAGATCACAGTGTCAAAAGCCGTATTCTAGGATGTAGCCCTCAGACATCACCATGTCCTTGGACCAGCAACACACATCCATACATGTGGGAGAACATATAATAGTACAACACCATGTGACCCATGACCAGTGGACTGTACCTAGCTCTACATCAACTGTGCAGATTACCCATGTACTGACACAGTTGCATCATGTGTTATGCAATGCAATGATATCACTGTTCGTAACCAGGTTGGCTGCACACATAACAGGGGCCCTGGGTCATATACAGCAGTAACAGATGACTGTTGCTGTACACCAGTAAACACCCTCATGTTTGGATATGACATACATGTACCTGCCATGGATATGTACATGCCACACACACACACACACACACACACACACACACACACACACAACACATATGTATATCGCATAGCTGTTGCTGTCCTTCGTGCAGACAGGTGGCTACAGCAATTACACACATGCACATGGAAGGTAGGTCCATGGCTGTTGAGTGCTATATGTTATAAGGTGTGATATCAATGTTGACTGAGTTAACATTCTGTCTGTACTGGTTACCCATGACAACTATCATATCATGCAACAGTCCATGTGTCATGTATGTCATCACACATGTCCACCAATTGCAATGCCTACAAACATGGCTAAATGACAGGAATGTAGGGCCTTCACACTTGTACATGTATTGGTGTGCGTTCAGCTACCATGCATGTGCAGTAGCTGATGTTTGCAGGTGACGTGTGTCTTACTACAACATGCAGTTGCAATGCAGCCCCATCACTGCCAACTGTATATGGTGATATACTGACAGTACGGTAAGATGTACATCAGGTATGGATGGATGTGTGGGCATAACTAAGTGTTGGGCCATCTTTGCAGATGGATGTTTGCTGAGGACAGCTCACAGGTGTGTCATAAGCAGTCCTACAATAACACGTGCAAACACTAAGCTATTGTTCTATTAATTGAAGGGGAACACATACAACCTACACAGCAGTCAGGGTGTCACTGACTGTAAATCACTTGACTCCTGTAACACTTAAGACCTCCCGTGTGCATATATCAGCACAATTGCCAAAGGCAGCATCAGTACACATTGTAATGCGGGCAATACTGCTGCATGTCTGTCATACATATCATAAGATAGCAGGTGTTTGAATCACAGTACTGCCATGTGTGTTTGCTTGTGTGTCCATATATGCCACGTATGGTGGGGAATATATCCCAATTGTTACTCACTCTCCTATACACTGTTGTAGGGATCTGTACATACTGCATTGTAGAAAGCAAGACATAGGCAGAGGTGGAGTGTGTATCACACACATGTGAGCTATCTATACGTGCATGACATAGGTGCATTCAATTGTGGACTCCACAGTGTATGTATGTGTATGTATGTATGGCTGTCTGGTCCATGGAGTGAGGATGTATGTTACCATAGTGAACAGATAGGACCCCTAACCCCCCCAGGTGATGCAATCTACTACCCTGTTGATGCCATCGATCTTAGGCATTACTGACTACCTGTACATGTGTATTCTCTGTGTCACGTCATGTGGGTGCACAGTACTGTAATGGTGATTACCACATAGGCAGGGGTCCTCACCTCAATACTATCACATGTGTGTGTGTTACAGGGTCATTGACCCCATGAGTGTGGGTGTGTTACTGTGTGTCTGAATACATGTGTGCAAATAACTGTGTGTGTGTGTGTGTGTGTGTGTGTGTGTGTGTGTGTGTGTGTGTGTGTGTGTAGTTGTGTGTTCTCATCCTGTAATGTGAATGTGTATTACTGCTACGCAGTGAGGCCTCAAGCTATCAACTGGCTTCTACCCTTGTCATCAGCTAGACTGCTATGTAAACTCCCCGTCCCATGTAACTGTACCTGTGATGTCACCCGGTTTGGATGTCACGTCTCTAGCCACTGTAGCTTAGTACACAGCTCCCATGCTCCTGGATCAGTAGATGTGTAGATATCTTTGGAATGTCAGCCTTTCTAACAGTGAGGTTGAAGCTACGAATAGCATGCTGGTATTGCCATACATACCTAACAGAAGTCCACATTTACACATGGGAAACTAACTGTAAACTCTGGCACTCAACAACACATGCAATTAGACCGAAAGGAGGGAAGCCGGACATCATGACCAACATGTTGTTACTGTTGTTACCAAGACACCTACTGTGAACAGAAAACAATGCATTCTAAACCTGTACTACATGGTATGTCTGCTATGTGTCAACAGTACACAACAGTTGTAATCTATACTTATCTCCCTATTCTGTTCACCCTGTGCATCAGACCATATGAGCATGTCTCTGCACCGATGGTGTGAATGACAGGGATGCGGCACAGGCATCATCATATGCACAGGGTGATAATGTTTGCCAGGGGCCTAGGCTGCACCAGTGGATGACATCATGTGTGTGGATTAGGGCCTGTGATCTAATTGGCCATGTGTGGTTGTTATGCATGTGTGGTTGCGGTGCCCTACAGATGTTTCTGGTGTGTGCGTGTATGTGTTCACACAGTTCTGCCATGTGTCTGGCCTACGCAGGGGTATTATTGACAGCTCCAGACTGTACAGACCAGGTTTTACAGCTCACAGTGTCCTACCAGATGTTCGAGCACAGACAGCTCACGCTTGCGGATTGTCATGCCACGGTCAAGGATTCCAACCATGTCACCCAATCGTCTCTCCAAAACCTCAGCAATCTGCTGTTGAGCATTTGCCATTGCCTGGATGTTGTTGTTTAAAGAATGGATAGCAGCCCTCTGAAGCCTCTGCCCTTCTCTGTTCTGCCATTCAGCACGTGTCTGTGCCACCATTACAGCCTGAAACATGTGTCTGGTGACACCAGCTGCTGCGCTCTGTCCTGCAGGGGCATGTCAGCCAGAAGTTCTCCTACAAGCAGCACTGGCCACATGCCTGTGTAGCCCATCTCCAGTCATTTGCCAGACACCATGGTGTGAATACACACCTTCCATAGCCACCACACTTTCCTGTTCCAAGCTACCACATGCCAACTGTCCTTCCTTTATGGCCAGTGGTGATGGGGTATGTGTTGGCATGAGATCTGTGTGCGGGGATGAGGGGGATATAGGTGGAATGGCAATCAATGGCACAGATTCAGCCACTGACAACCCTGCCTGTGCCTCAAGCATATGTTCATCATCACTGCTAGAGTCTGTGGGGACACTAACATCAGATGGACCGCAGGAGGGTAACATACCTACATCACCTGTGAGGGCAGACAAAGACTCTACATTACAATACAAACACACATAGACACACACAGACACACACAGACACACACCATGCATGTGATTTGACAGAAGGCATGCAACATGCATGTGATACAGCAGACAGCATGCAGTTCAAACAATAATAGTGGTAGTTATCATACATCCCTGGGTTGCACATAACAGCATGCATGTGTCATAGCAGAAGCCATGCATTTCACACAATCATGGTAGTAAGCATGCATCCCTGTGTTACACCATGTGGACCAGCACAGGTTAACAGTACACATGGCTGATGTGTAGCATATGACCTTGATATTAACATGTAGTATGACATCTGCTGACGTGTGCATTGACATGTATACATGTTTAACACAATGGTGTCCTGTCACATATACAGTGGGGTAATGGAGTCACATTGCAGTGTTGTCTGTCCACCCTACAGATAAAATGCACATTTAGCAGATGTGCATGACCATTGCAGGGTATTATGAGGCATCTATATTGCTATACAGTGTGAAGTACAGACACAGTGCCATTGCATGGAATCATGAGGCGTCTCTGTTGCTATACAGTGTGAATTACAGACACAGTGCATAGCCATGACTGTGTGCATACAAAATACATATATACTGTGGATTCTGACCCATGTCGCTGAGGTGTATACACACTAAACCATGATGTGGAATGTGTGACACAGGTCACCAAAGGCCATACGGATGATACCGCTGCACATCTGCAAACATATTTTAGCTGCCTGGCAACCATGTCCACACATGGCAGACTTGTCAATACACCATGTCCCACATGACATTTTTGTACCACATACATGAGGTGCATGGCTGACAGTGATGTCCAACAGCAGCAAGGGAAATGTACTGTATCTGTGGCCTGATGTGGTTGTCTGTGTATGTATGTGGATGCTGTACAGGTGACTACTGTCATGCTGTGACACAGTCATGATGTTTAACACATCTTATGTGGTCGAATGATGTTACACCTCCACAAGCTGTATACAGGCCTGTAGGATGTCCAGTGTTCCACATCTGCAATATAACCATTCAACAAAGGCTACAGTTGGACCATGTGCCATGGGCCAATGTACAACAGGGTGCACACACAAACACATCACATCTACTGTGTGTTGCTACATGTCTCTGGCTATCCTCCATGGCCATGTGTGAACATGTGTTGGCCAAATGGTTGTGATGGCCATCTATCTCACATGTCTGTGTTGTCCCATATGACATACACCCATAGATGTCATATACTCCACTGTCCACAGGGTTATGCAGACAAAGGGTTGTATGTTTGGTATGTGGGGTATGTTTTATGGGATAGTGAGACAATGTTGCAGCCGGCCCACTACATGTCATGGACATGTCAGATGGCACATCACAATGTGTGCACTCATAGCAGGGGCATAATCCACAATGGTGAATCCTGTGGGATGCCCATACTCCAGCTCACTGTGTAGTACTGTTTGTGTACCCCACATGTGTAGTTCTGATGTGTAGTACATGTTCCTACATTGAACAACACCTCCACCGTTGTATGCTCAGCTGTCCACACATCTAGCAATGACGGTTTCTGAAGTTTCATGTCGGTGTTTCACATAGTTTGTAAGTATTACACATGGGTAGCCATTGTGATGGATTGCAGATGTGACCTGTATATTGTGACCGGACCATACATTATGTGTACATGTGTTAAATGGCCACATGGCGAATAGATCTGTGCATTATCATGCCTGATACTTATAACTGTCTCACCTGCAACTGCCTGCTGTCTTATCGGAACACCAGAGGTACCTATATAGGGGTGACACAGCAGTATAATCATTATCCACGCCTGTATGACAGTTACAGGGTGCAATGTGCATGTTAACACATTCGCCAGTACAATAGGATATACTATGGAGTATGCACATGTGTGTATACATAGAGTAGCATACTATAGTATGCGGCATGTGTGTATACATGCCTTGCATATGATGTTACATTACATATTGTACAGTGACACATGCAACTATATGGGATATAATAGTTATATGTGCAGTAGTAACTTACCAGGCAACTTCAGGCTCGGTGGTTGAGAGACACCCACCTCCATGATGTCAGCTAAGGCTTGTGGATGCTGTTCTGCCGGTGTCCCCAGGTTGTCCAGTAGCTCCTCGGTACTTGTGAATGGGGGCTGGGTTGATGGCCTACCACCTGTTGCACCTTGTTCCCTGGCAATTGCATTCACATGCTGTTTCGCCCATCTGATTAGGTCTATGCAGTGTCTGCTCACCTGCTGGTATGTGCAGTTAGGGCCATCCACATCATTAACCCTCCTACGAAGTTCCTGCCACAGGTCATCCCGCTGCTGTGCATCCTGTGGCACATGGCTAAACAGGACATCATAGTTGTCTTGGAGGTAAGGTATAAGGGCCTCATCCTCCAAGTGTGTATGGGCTGGTAGCCTTGCTTGCGGCATACCTGGAAGACATAATGATGGAGACAAGTCACAGTATCTCAAAGATGCACAGAGATACAGCTGCACATACACATGCATCACATTTATTACATATAAATAGTTGTCTTTGCAAATCTTCATGACACTGACACCACTGATATGTTTGTGTCACACACATGTGACACCCAATGGGGATTGGATATTATCACCATATATGTGTGTCACCTGATTACATTGCTCATACTCCATGTGGATTCTCTCTTGATGTGGACATGTCTGTTTGCCTGTACTGGTGTTCTTACCTATCAGCACATGCCTGGATGTGTCCACATTAATGCTGTCGACCTTGATGCTGTGTATATGTCACATATAAACGCATACACTGCCTTAACGGACATGACCTGTGACACTGCAGACATGCACATGGAAGGCTTTACATGCATGTGTTTTGCCATATACATCTACACGGCACTGTACAGCAGTTCAACATCCTGCCACGTATCACCTTTGTTGCACATGTGATACACATGGGACACTGGCTACCTGATGGTATTTGCAGGGATGGTTATCAATTATAGCATGTACGGCCAAGGTCATCTAGTAGACTGTATGCCCTGGGCCATGTATGAGCCTAGGATGTAAGGTTACCTAGCTGTAGCTGACAGCCGTGTTTCCGGAGCCAGGTGAAGCAGTGCCACATAACTGATCCACACGGTTAATGATAGATCTACCATGCGGTCATCACACCATGTCTGACAGAGGTGAAATGTGCAGCTTTGCTGGACAGGGTTGCATAGTATGGCAGGAGTATGTAACGTGTATGGCACAAGGATCTGTCCAGCATGTGGCAATCCTTGTACTAGGAAGGTGAATGTCCATGACGTATGTATTTGAGATCAGGATATGTACGTGTAGCATGTCCAACATCACAGTGTTGGACATGTCTTTATGCAGGGTAGGCATCATGCTACATAGTGAAGATGAGGATTGTGAAGGCTGGTGTCGGCCATACAAACATGGCCAATGCCCCTTAAAGGTGATATGTGATCCGATATAGGTCACTTCAGTGATGAGTATGGCTGAACAATGATCTCTATATTCATGGATGGTACCCTGTCATGACTAGGGTTGCCACTTATGACTACGTAATAGGCTTAGTGATGTCACTAGCTCAGGGAGGTAAACTGCACAGCAGCATCCCTTACACACAGTGTCCATTATGTTGACCGCTGCCTAGGTGGTAGTTCATGGGTACAGGGTTATTAACCTAGCGGTGACAATGCAATATGCAGTTGTCAGATTGTGCACATAAGTCACACAAATCACCTACAAAGCCCCTTCTGTATGTTGTCCACAACACTGAGTCAGCTATTGCTCCTAGGTCATAGCCATTCACATACTTACATAGACAGATGCCTCCCATTTGTCTGTGTGGCATGGGCTACAATGAGGGGGAGTACAATGAATTAACCCTGTTTTACTATAGCTGGCACTGGTGTGATATGCACATATTAATCAGAAGACACCTTCTGTAGTGTTGGTTCTGTCAACAGTCCACTGGGAAAACACTCCTGTGACATACGAATGTACATCTAGTATACTGAGTGTAGGTGGAACACAGTATGGGTGATGATGTCCTGTGACCTGTCACAGGTATGATATGCAGTGTAAAATCATCCATACTGTCATCTACATCTGTACTCCTAACAACATATACATTGATTAAGGTTCATGGCCTTTCATACCAGACTCAGCAGGGTAGTAGTGCAGTGCCTTCCATTATGAGTGGTATCTCCACTTTGTGG
This sequence comes from Protopterus annectens, assembly GCF_019279795.1. Lineage (NCBI taxonomy): Eukaryota > Metazoa > Chordata > Ceratodontiformes > Protopteridae > Protopterus > Protopterus annectens. The sequence goes on along the minus strand of NC_056738.1, from coordinate 437,517,409 downwards.
GTTGTGATAACTGTTGGTGTGCACCATTCAGTGTTTTCACAGACTGACATGAAGCTATGTTTTACATGATGTGTATGTGCAGAGCAAACTGTTTTACCATATGTGTATGATACAACCAGGGATGTGGACAGGTCCCATGCAGCCTGAGTGCACCTTGTACCATCATAGTTATGGTTACAGGGGCTCTGTAGTGTACATGGATATATGATTGTGTACCTGTTGGGGGGGAGTGTGTTTATGTTATCCAACACCCTATCTGTATTGTTTATTCATGCTCAGCACTTGTTCAGAACATGTAAGCACTACATGAGCTACTATAGCACTCAATCCTCCTCATTACCTACAGGTAAACACTGTTTGTACTTACATTTCCCGCTTACTTAAGAGTAAAACAGTTCTTGTACACACTTTCTTCACTTATCTAGTGGGAAATAGTTATATATTCAGGCATGTCCAAGTGTCAATTCCCAGTGTTCTTGCCTGTCTATATGATGAATATAGGCATCATGAGGCAATATAGAAATTGTATCGTGTACACAATCAATACTCCCCTCCTAACATCCAACACTGCAACCTTTGGGAGATGCACATATCTAGCCATGCTGGAGGTAAAGCTCTCTCCAGCCCAGACTGAACCTGACAATCATGTGGGGAAGTTAAACATTTGCACCACACCACACTCATCACATAGTCTCACTTAATCTCCACCACCACAGGCCACACATAGTAAGACAACAACATTTGTGGAGCCTCTCAATACTACTCTGTCTAGGCAACAGAGAACTCCAAAGCAGAAACGCAGGCAGCCCCCATCCCCCAACACAACACCAATAGCTTATAGCCCACAGACTCAGTGTGCCCATCAACCACAGCCAATAGGGTGAAATAACGTACCCAACACACTAGTCATAGGTGACTCTATAGGCAGTCACACTGATGTCCCACTCACCAGGTTACAGAAGGAGATAGTTACTGTCAGCTGCCTGTCAGGTAACAGGATCATAAACATAACCTATGCACTCAGGTCACTCCTCAACAGGAACAATATGACTGTGTCATTGTCCATGTTAGTGTGAATGCCCTGAGATGTACCTTCTTGGACTGCATGTAAAGAGACATGGAATAGCTCTCTGATCCTGTAGCCCAGGCAGGTATCACCCTAGCCCTGAGTAGCATTCTGCCATCGTCCAGACTGATAACGCAGTACAAGGACAAAATGATTTACTTCAACAATTGGCTATGCTTCTGGTGTCATTCCAAGGGTATCCAGTATTTGTCTGCTTTGAATGACATGGTCAACAGAACATGAGGCTTTGGCACAGATGACCTGCACCTGTCGGCCCTGGGATTCCGGATAATGGCTAAGGCTCTTGCTGCTCCTATAGTGACTGTTTTAGGCATGGTTCAAATAACATATTCACCACCATAACAGGAACAGGCAAGCAAAACCTGAGGGTAATGCTACTCAATGCTTGACGTCTCCATCTCAAAAGCACTCACCCGAGGCACTCCTTGTAATGGACCACTTTGATATCTGTGCAGTGACTGGGACCTGCTTCTATGCTCCTGAGAGCACCCCTGCACTATCAGGCTATTACTCATACCACACCTTTCAGTCATGTAACCAGGACTGGAACACCCACGGCTATCCATATTTCCTAAGGATATCCATACATCCAGGCTAGTTGTTTAGCACAATGCATCAGAGGTTATCCAAGTGCAACTAACTCTGGCCATAACTGCTATACAAATTGTAGCTTGCTACAGATCCCCCACCATACTCCATGGTTAACGGTCCTCTCTTCTTGGTGTACTGGAAATTAGGGTTCAAACAGACACACTACTGATGTGCGACTGACACTACCCCACCATTAACTGGGATACCTACTCATGTACTGACACATTAGGCCAATGCTTTCTGGGATTCATAACCTCCAATCGCCTGGATCAACCTATCCACACCACCACCGGGGGCAACAATATCCTAGACCTGGGCATTACCAACATGTGTGACTGGTGTTCCACACCTAGGGTTATCTCCTCATTGGTCAGATCCGAACATATGCTAATCACCCTTGTTATCCACATCCCGGCACCACACCCTTTACGGAAAACACAGTACAATATTTGTACAAAGCCAAGTTCAGGCTTCTTATGACAGCAGTAGTAAACATCATGACACCCGTGCAGATGGACAATACAGTTACAACTGCTGAATAATAAACAACTGCACTTAATTAGCACTTACACGACTGCATGAATCATGCTATCCCAAACAGAACCATGATGGTACCCACCAGAAAACGGAGGCCACTCTAGTGGTCCGCTGCCATGGACATAATGTACAACAGAAGGAGGAGACTGTTGCAAAGTGGAGTACAATCCCATGAGTGGAGGAGCTCCCTGGTCAGCCTCAGTAAGAATCTGAGATCCCTTATCACATCCTCCAAAGCTAGTTACATAAACATAACTGCAACTAATTCCAAGGACTACCACAAAGCATTCTAGAGGTATGTCACTACTCTTAATGGCGATACCCACGTCTGCTCTGACATACAGCAGTAAGGCATGAACATTTTAGAACCAACTGATATTGGCAACATCCTGGCAGATAAGTTCAGTGCTAACTTTACACCCCTCTCACACCCTAATGGGCCCATATCTATACAGGAACGATGCAGAGTCCCTGCAATCATAACTACACAGTTCAAAGCTGCACTCTCTAAAGCCAGGAACACAGCATCCATGTGACCGTACAACATCCCAGGCTGCAATTTCCACGAACTTCAGAACGAACTGGCTCCCCACTTAGGCACCATATTCAATAATAGCCTTGCATTAGGCATTGTGGCCCCTGAATGGTGCACAGCAACCGTTATCACACTCCACAAAGGTGGCGCCACAAGAGACCAGAGGAACTATTGCCCTATACGCCTGACTAGACTGTTCTGCAAGGCTATGGAGCACATCATCATGGATCTCATTTACAGAGACATTGGTGGCCTCCAAACCTTTGATCCCACCCAGTTTGGATTTGTTAGGGCCAGACCATGCCTCCTAAACCTGGTGGAGTCCTTTGAGACAGTTACCAAGGCAGTAGATGAGGGTAAGGAGGTCCACACAGCCTACTTTGACCTCTCAAAGGCTTTCAACACCATTCCCCATTCTGGTATTATCAACACACACATCCACCTGCACATTAACCTCTACATCATGAGATGTTATGCAAAGTGGCTCACGGGCAGAACCCACTCAGTGAGGGTAGCATACCCTAGGTCCTACTGTAAATCAGTTACAATTGGCATCCCCCAGGGCTTGGTCATAGGGCCCCTCATGTTCGGTATATGCTTCTCTGAGGTACAGGCTAGCACAGGAGGACTTACCCTGAAAAGGTTTGCAGACGACTGCAAACTAGGGGCCATGATTGATTCCCCAGCTGATACAGACACCCTCCATAAGGGTGTCACTGGGATGGATATCTGGTGTCAATAACATGGCCTCAAGCTGCATGCCACAAGGTGCTGTTCACAGGCACAGGAAACTAACCTAGGGAGGTGTTGCAAGTCAAAACACTGTAGCTAGGCTTATGAATGGCCTTGGCCAGACAGCATAGTACCTAACTATGAACCTATGAAGCTAGACATCCCCTTTGGATTACACCAATCACCCACAGACTATCACATAGGTGGTAGTCCCCTATATACATAAGATGTAATAAGGGATCTTAGAACCCAAGTAGATAGCATTCACTACTTTGATAGCCATATTGGCAAGATGGTGTGGCTATCCTTCTACTTGGCCCCCTTAATTTCTAATGGGTTTGTAGTCAGAACAAAGGCAGCCATTGTGCCTCTCTACTCATGACTTATGAAACATATTAAAGGGTACAACACCCCATTTGGGATGTACCTTACGAGACAAGTGCAACGGCTTGAAATACCACAACATTACCACACCAAGAGGAATACTGACCTCCGAAGGATGACGTATGCAGGCCAACTACAGAAACTCCAACTGTACTCGTTTGCATACCACATATTCAGAGGTGATCTCTGCTGAACATACAAGGCCCATGTCCAAAACAGTATTGATGGATATACTCCACATAAACAAAAGCCCCTGAGAGCCACATGCACTGCAATATGTACCTAAACGCAACAATAACTAGGACGTGCTGGAGGGATACATTCCTAACCCGGACACTCCCCATGTTTTGGAACATGATTCCTATGTACATCAGACAGGGACCCTCACTAGCACTCTTCAAGAGATACCTCGATGGGTGGATGGGAGACAGACATGTACACCAGGGATCACTGCAGTGGCTCTGCTGTACAGAGGTGCAGGAAAGTAATGGCTCTGCTGTACACAGGCACAGGAACTAACCTAGAGAGGTGCTGCAAGTCAAAACACTGTAGCTAGGCTTATGAATGGCCTTGGCCAGACAGCATAGTACCTAACTATGAACCTATGAAGCTATTACATATCCTTTGTGCATGGATAATTGACTAGTTCTTCCATTTCAATTAGCTATCATGCTGATACACTGTCTGGTGACTACAAGTCATATGTATCCTGTTATTGTGTATTGTACATGCCAATAGACATAACTGATGTTTGCATAACATAACAGTAATGCTATATAAAATGTTAGACATATCTACCTACAATACTGTACATTATACATTTTTGCCACAATATCCCACAATGCAAATCATAATTACACAGCAGGGCCACCTTAGACATGTTATTCTCAGTTATACGCCCATACATATGCCTACTGTTACAGTATAATAACATATACTATCCCCTGCTATGGCATGTACTTGTTGGACCAACCCTGCCACTGACAGCGGCTGGAGTGGAATTGTTGTGTTCAAAGTCCTTATATAGCATCCCTTGTGGTGTATGAGGTGTTTACCTTGTGGCCTACAGCAGTACACACAATTTCTACGAGCGTTACTGTGCTCAACAATACATCACTACATAATACCCTTTCCCAATATATGCATTGCGTACACTTTAATTATTTCAGAACAGGTACTACATACACTGGCATACTGAGTGTTCTACATACCTTATTAGTAACCCGAGTTGTCGTTGACGGTAATATAAATCCTAATCGATTTGTGTTGCAATCCTTGTTGTAACATTTTGCTGGTATATACAGATGGTTTGAATGTATGACAAGCCATCCTTTTATACTTAGATATCAGCAACATGTGGTATCCTGCCACCAATTGGTGTTCCGGAGTAGATGATTACATGCACATCAGCTGTGCAGCTACTCCATTAGCCAATGACTTGGCAACAGTGGTGTATAATTGAATACTCCACTTGGGCATTGTCCCATTGCCCTACCTTCGAGGAAGACGGCCTGGATGTGTTGTTTGTGATGAATTGCAACAGCTATATGGAGACACACAGACATATATTAACTTCATGGCTCCCGTGGATTGTGTGTAACAGCTAGAGGATGTAGTTCTACATGTGAGTCTAGCTGTTATATTTCTGAACATTGCTACTTCTGCAGGGTTTGTACCTGATACATCTGCAAATGTTTAGGTCTGGCAAGGATGTTTGGGCAGCTCAAGGCTGTGTGGCTATGCATAGAACGTTAGGTGTTTTGAACTGTGCTCACCTGACATCTTTGGTATACTGTACATGTGTATCATACTGTGCTGTTAATCAGTAATTGGTAATACTTCTTGGTGTACGCACAGCCGTCTGATATGGGATTATTGCAACCAAACCCTGTTTCATCGGCATCTGTTCCATTGTACAACAGCAACGATTTCACATAGGGTGATTATAGTGTGTCTCTGACAAGGTATGTTAAGGCTTCTGCAGATATCATAGAGTGAGTGGATGTTTGTGATGTTATTACAGTATGTATTGCAATTGTTTCGGGTGTGGGGGATATGTAGCTGGGTGTACATAGCAGATGCAGGTGTATAGGAACTGCATTTATACATATTCGATATGTGTGTGAGGGCTCCTTCCCTATTTGAAGACCTATCATTTAGTGGACTAATACTATGGTAATTGCAGGCTGATTCATTAAGCCATTGTTAATTGGTTCCTGTATAGCAGGTGATGTTGGTCCTTCAATCCCTTAGGAAATACATTGGTATGTAATGAAATGTTTCTACATGAAAGCTGACTCATGTATTTCTGTCACAGATATTTGCACTCATTGGAGTTGTGTTGGTGACTGAACCTCTTTGGCTAGGGTTGCCACCTTTTCAAATGGCCGTAGTGGGAAATTTGCAGGACACACATTGGATTTTAGAGGCCAACACATACCCACGGCCAGTACAAAGTATAGAACTTTACATATATGCCTATATAAAAGCTTATTCTTGTAGCGGTTTACTTGCTTATTCTTGTTACATGTAGGTATTTTGGATACAGATTACTATTTTATGCAACAATTACATTAAATACGGAACATGCCAAATGTCTCGAGATTGTAGGACATTAGTATTTGTACTCATTTTGGTCAGAACGCTACCACACATAGAGGGACTGCCCCTTGCAAGGTGGGACAGGTGGTAACCCTATCTTTGGCTCATGTCCATAGCACATATTTGTAATAGTGTATAGACATACACTCTCCATATCCTTTGTTCATAACGTTCGGTCGTGGCGGAATGTGTGATTGCTATGGTCCATGTTATACACATATTTGAAGACTTCAACTGCAGTATACAGCATACCCACTGATACAGGAATGCACACACTTCCAACCACCACATTACCATTCCCAGACTCACAAACCCCACAATACCGAACACTCAAACTCGCGACAGTCAAACTATCAGAACTAACACAAACACAGAACACACACACACACACATACACACACACACACACACACACACACACACACACACACACACACACACACACACACACTGCTACCCATCACATCCAAACAAACCATCCTATACTACATATGGGCAGGTGGCCATGCCCCCATATACCCCCCCATGTGAGTGGCTGCACACCCCACACCACACCTACTTTAATAATCTACCTCTGAGATAGCACAAACAGACACACGAAGCAAACTCACACACAAACATTACATTCCCCCGGAAACACACACCATACTCAGAACATACACTTACACACGCTACAGCAATCAGAAACACACTTACACACAGTACCTACCTGAACCGCAGCACCAGAAGCACTACCTAAATGTCCCTTAACATCATGATAATTGTACTTGTGGTTCTGGTGTTTCGGTACTGTGGTCTTTTGGTCTTTAAGCCTCATGATTACGCACGTCAGTATGTACAGCATTTGGTATTTGGTAGTATCCTATTTATATATACCTCCATGGTTGTGTAGATGTTGTTAACCTATCTGTATATATTTGCATATATATGTATAGCCATATATATATTGACATATATCTCTCTATCACCCTTTCTCTTGCTATATTTTATATATATATATATATATATATATATATATATATATATATATATAGAGAGAGAGAGAGAATACACCATTCATTGGGTACATGGCAGTGTACACTATTTTCCGAAGTCCACCCTTTTGTGTTTTAACTTGTCACAATATACACCTGTCATTGTTACATTTCAGGTAGCTTAGTGGTAGGTTATTGTGAAGATTGTGTACATGGTTGCGTGTTCTACTCCTGGCAGTGGTCGTTTTACCTCTCAGAGCAGGCACTATTAGTACAAGGGTAAATAATGCACATTTCAGCAGTTCTGAGCAGCTTTGCCTGTGATCTGCACGATATTCAGCAAAGGTTAGACCTGTGTTGCGCATATCCATGTAGTTATGTTTAAACACCACTTACCGGCACTTACCAGTGCAAAAACCCGCTAACATGTGCTTAAATGTGCTTTAATGACCTGCATCCAACATCCATTATTCGGGACATCAGAATTATGTAACTGACCTTACAGGTTGTGGAACCAGGACCATGAACGACATAGTCAGTGGCTTTACCACTGAGGCATCTGGGATATGTACAAGTGTTATGGTGTTTAGTATGTAGAGTGTACTACGGCTGTTCCTCAATACTGCAAACAAATGTGTAACTCAGTTGGTGTACATATGGATGATACCTGTTAATGGTATGTCCAAGTGAGGCTTAATGGATATGCTCCAGCTATGGGAATCCATGTCACAGTGAGCCACACACTGTAATGAGCTACACCTTCCCACAACCATAACTGGAAAATGCTGGGGTGACAGATACCTGTCATGGGTACTCCCCATGCTTTGGAACTACATTCCTGATTACATTATATGGAGCCCCTCATTAACACACCAGGGAATCCTTGCAGAGTGGGTGGGGAACAGTGGTTACACCCCCAGGGATCCCATAATTGGCTCTGCTCCAGAGAGGGACAGTTAGTTAATCAATGGGGTGGCGACAGTAGACACATTTTGGCTAGGCTTATGAATGGCCTCTGACAGTTAGGCATGTACCTACCGATGTACCTAGGAACCTATACATACAGTATCAACACATCTGTTATGTTAAGTTATTCACTTACCTTGTGCCAATAGCAGTTGTGTGTGCAATAGTTGAGGGTTGCCTATGTAGGATACACACAGTAGACCACCTATACATGACAATTTACAGGTGGTCGTGTGTGTGTGCCATCCATGTTTACTGTGTGTGCAGGTGGAGAAGTGTGTCAGCCCATAGGGGCCTACACTGTCAGTGTATGTGCTATACATTCCCTCTTTGCCAAGGCATGGGCATACTGGGCATGTTTCCATCTGCCTACTGGGGGTGGCACAGGGTGTTTGTGGTCTGAATCCCTCTGTGCCTGTGGTGCCCTTGGCAATTGTGGTGGGCTGTGAGGGCCTTCACCATTATGTCCCTGCTGCAGCTGTTTCCGCAGGATCATATTATGTAGCATGGCACATACTATGAAGATGTGGGCACATGTGCCTGGAGAGTACTGCAAGGCTCCACCAGATATGTCCAAGCAACAGAACCATGATTTCAGCATCCCAAACACATGCTCTATGATGATTCTGGTTTGTCCGTGTAACTCATTATGGCGTTTTTGCATGAGTGTGTGTGCATTTCTGATAGGAGTCATCATCCACGGCTCCATTGCATAGCCAGCATCCCCCACAAAGTGGCCATATGGGATGGCCCCCCTGACAAATACCTGGTACAGCTGTGAAGCATGCCAGATGTGGGAGTCGTGGTAGCTTCCAGGGCTGCCAGCACACACATCCATGATAATGCCCTGGGCATTGCACACGACCTGGCAGTTGATGGAGTGGTATCCCTTGCGGTTTTTGTAGTGCCTACCATGCTCACCGGGTGGTGACTTGATATGTATGTGCATGCAGTCTATTGCACCCAGTACCTCTGGGTAGTCTGTCACATGGTGGAAGAGGCGCATATTGTTGGCCAACTCCTCTTGCATTTGGGGGACGTATATATGCTCATTGGCATGTGGTAACATGGCATCCAGGAACTGGTGGAGTACCCTGGATGCTGATGCCTGTGAGATCCCCATGATATCTCCAGTTGGCCTTTGAAAGGTACCTGCGGCTAGTATTCTCAAGCTTACACATACCTTCGTGTCCACTGGGATGGGTTCCCCACTGTTGTTTCTGGCTCTGAGGTGTGGCTGGCACAGCTCAATGATTTGCTGTATGATGTCCCTGTCCACCCTGTAATGCTCTACTATCTTCAGATCATCTAGCCCCTGGTAGGTTACCCTGAGGTAGTTGTCAGCATCATCCTCCACACCACCTTCAGTCTCCAACACATGCTAATGAATCAAAGCTATGGCAGTGCCCAACATGTACATTTTAAAAGTTCCCCGTCTGTTTACACCGATGGTGCAGTGTTTGGGAATACACAAGTGTGTGTGAGGTGCCTTCACACTTTATACTGTTGTGCTTTGGAAGCTGATGATGTCATTGGGTGTGTATGTACAATCCGAGCTGCAGGGTATCTTACTTATGGGTTTTACCGCAGGTACTGCTATTGTGGGGCCTTTGGTGTTGAATTACACATGGCTGCCATGGATCATCTCTTGCCCTTGCCTTCATTTTTCAAACCGATTCCCCTCCCATTGTCAGGCATGCATCCAGTAGCCTGCTTTCTTGTTTTGTATTTTCCCAACCCAGAATTGTGTTGCGAAATGTGTTCTGTAGCTGATCTACTGCAGGTTTGCTTTGTTCTGCTGTGACAGTTCTCTTTTCTTTGCAATCCGGCACCTCGCCTTTCCTGTTCTGCAGGTTGCTGCTAGCAGCCTTGTTAGCTACCATCAATGGCCCACTGTGAGTTACTAGGTGTTAATTACTCAGTTGTACTCCAATTACCCTGCTGCAGCATTTCCTTATTGTCTTCCTGTAACCTTCCTGTTTCAGCTGTGGTGCACGCCACATGCAATCGTTTACCAGGTTTCGAGCACAATGTCATCCGCGTACACATGCACTTTTGGTCACCTTGTGTGCTCTCAGCTAAGCAAAGCTATGGCTACATCCACACCCCTATCCTGCGGCTTTGCTTAGCAATGGGCAACCCGAATTAGCAATGCTCCAATGTGCTTACAGCTACGGTGGCACACCCCTCTCCTGATGTCATGTATACCTCCAGGCCACTCCTCGGTGTTATACTGCTACCCCGTGTGGTACAGCCTTACGCTGGCAAGGCATTTGCGATTCAGTATTACTTGCCTCATTTGCATGGCATTGACTACTAATTCCTAGTTACCACGCCGAACACTGTCACAGACCCTTAGCAACCCTTGCGCCATGGTTGTGGTGTAGCATGCCTGCCATTGACTATTATGGGGAATTCATGACTTGTGTTACATTGCAGTTTTATAACATCTAAATATATTTTTGTTATGATCCTGTTTGCGCACCACAGCACTGCGGGTTTACTTTGCGTTAGTGTGGCCACAGCGGTAAATATTATTTATTATGTGTTGTGCATGTATTTTTACACCATTGGCTATATATCCAGCCATTGGCATAAATTAACATTATCATATGTAAGTTTGTTCCACTTTCATGGCTCCAATGTTATGTTTGGGAAAATGTAAACCGTGTTTTTTGGTTTACATTTCTGTATGCTTACGCTACACCTGCACCACTTCATGAATCACTATGTACCTTCATTTGCATGCTGCAATACTGTGCATGGGATGATTAGCATACATGCGCCGAGAGCTGTGCAGCTCTGGCATAAGCTGGTAGTGCATGTGGAATCGGCTCGTACCTGAATCACTCAGTGGCCATATTTGGCGTTAGAATGCCTACGCTACGCCTGCGCCTGGCGCAAGCTTCATGAATCCCAGGGATTATCTTTAACCATTAAAGTTTGACTGGAGGATTTAGTATTTTTTATTCTAATGTCTGGATTTCACTCTTCAGCGGTGATCTGGTTCAGAACTATGGTGTGAATGTGTGGGTAGGGAGTAAATTTCCACAGTGGACATCACAATGGTTGACCATCAGGACCCAAAGAACAACTATGAGTAAGGCATTCTTTGCCTCACACAGAGTAATAAATTGAATCTTGCAAAGTCATAACACTAATCCCATACTGTTTTTAATTCTTGATCTTACCAATATTGCAAAGTGACACAGCGCTGTGACCTTTTGGTATGCAAGTAATAGGGAGAATGAAATAAACACATGTTTAGGTCAGCTGGTGTGCTATTTACAGTTGTGGATCTAGACATTTACAAAAGAGGAAGCACACCTGGCATGTTAAATCATTTGTCTGGTGCGTGTTGGGGAAAACTGCATTTCTGCAGCAGACAGTACAGTTAAACAGAGGGGATAGATGCCCCCTGCTCCATCTCACTAGATCTGACTTAGGACCTAAATTAAGATATTAGTTGGCAGGAGGGTTAAAGATGCAGATACTCCATAGCACTGATAAATACAACAGTGTCTCTTCATATCCAGAAACCAGTGTAAATCAAATTTCTGGGGAAGGGGTTCAACTGACCTCTGTGGTACAGGACAAACCCTTTAATGAGATTATGAGTAAAACTGTCTTAACCATTTGTTTCATATTAGGAAAGGTTCAGCTTTAAACCAAAATAACTCTGGGATGTAATACTAGGGTACTCAGCTCTTATTGTCACATGTCTTTGTACAGAATGGTCCCACATTCCCTACAGATCATTTCGCCTAGTGCAGGAGTCCATAGCTCTTTTATTTACTAGGGGAGCCAAAATTGTGTATGTCAAGTATGTGCAGTTGTGTGCATAAGAAGAAAAGAAAGCATCTCAGTTTGCTAAAGATGTTTCAAATGTATCATAATATTGTGAGGTCTTTAATGCTTGTTAAAATTATCCAAAGGTGATTCTCACAGACAGATTGTTTACACATTAATACACAGCATCAGATACAGTAACTGTGGAATCAGGGGCAGGAGGCAGTGTATGTAGCACAGACGAGACACACTGTATGGGAAGTCATGCTTAAAGTGACTGCTGTGAAAGCATTTAGGCCACAAGAAGAACACATTCATTGGATGTAAGATAAGGTCTTTATACACAGACAACTTTTTGTTAGAATGTTAAGATATTTTTGGAGAGAGGGAGCAGCAATGTATTTAAATTTCAAAGGTCTAACACTGGACTGTAACATGCAAATAAGATGTTCCCATTATGAACATGTGTGAATGTGATAGTGAAAAACGAAACATACACAAAATGCCTTTTATCATAAAGGCAAGGGTGTCAAGATCATTTAAAACATTCTGGGTTTACTGCTGTATGTCAGCACAGAATGTCAAGACAGAAAAATAGGTAAATGTTTTGGTAAATCTCGGTACCTTCATCTTTATTGTTTCTGCACTGGCTAATTTAGCTGCATGGTCTGTTTATTTTATTTACTTTTTATTTATTTCTATGATTATGAAACTTGCATTGTACAAAAAAAACTCAAACTTTATTTGAACCGTATCTCCAAGAGCTGAAAGTCTAATTTTAAGGGCTCTTGTGGTTTCAGAAATTAATCTGCAGGAGCAGATAAGGTTAGTGCGACGTTCTGACAAAATTATGCTGTACGTTAAACATAACCTTAGGAGCTCAGATCATGCACTCTGTGTGTCCTTTAGATAAATGTTAGCATACTCATTTGCTGCTTAGACACAGTTTATGTACAATTACTTTAGCTGTCAGTTCAGAAAACATAGAGCTAATGCGGGAGGTGTAGATGTTGAAATTTTTACAGCAGTGTGTTTGTTGTAACTAGGATTCTGAGCATTCATAAGTCACTTCCATTGTTATCAGGAGATTTTGTGACCCCCCCCTCAACTTTATAATTATGTTGGTGTTACATTTCATAACATCTCTTTGACTCTGTTTCTAACAACAAAAGCTAAACAGTTGTCAACTACTGTTCTACCAGCATGTATAAATATATGTGCACTGAATACATTCCACATGAACAATTTCTTCTACCGAATCCTAGAAGTCGGACTGAAGAAGTTCAGAAGGGTTAATTTCCTTTGCACTATCAACATCATTCACACACCATGGTAAGCTGTTTTTTTTCTTCTTCTTATGCTAACCACATGAGTTCAGGAACAAGATATTTCATGGCTTCAGGTTTATATTAAGCACAGTTGTGTTTTCTAAATACTTCTGAGTAATTAATCATATGTTAGAAATGCGCTGTACTATTTTTGACCTATAGAAAGTAAAACAGTAGCTGGGGCTTTCAGTGACATTAAATATATACTTCAGAGAGCTGAGTCATGTCATCTGAGCAGTCTGTGGGTTCATTGCCAGACAGTACAGAACTAAGGCATCAAGATGCTGCAGTGATAGCAGTGTGATAAACATGTATATATTAAGATTTTTGTTTATCAAAGGGCCATGGAATACAACAGCACATTATGTTCTGAAAACTGCACATGCAATCTGTGAGCCTCAGACTACTGGCATTAACATGTTGCCCAGTGAGTTTCAGAACCAAATTGCACAGATCTACAGGCATCAACATCTGGGAGTGGGAGTTTAGCAGATCATCTCACAAAATGAGGGTCATAGGACCTCTAACTATGGGAATACTCACTCTTAAGTTCTTTGTTCTCTGGTCAGTACTGGAACACTAATCAACTGACTTTGAGTTACCCCCCCCCCCCAGGATAAGTGTGGAACCCTGTTTTTTTACAATATGAAATGCCATACTTGCCCACCGAATGTATTAACATGACTATAGAGGGCACCGATCCTCACAGAGTTAAACAATTATCAATATGTAGAATAAGGCATTTAGATTATTCCATTTATTTTAAACATCATTTAACAGCAGGATATTATGAGCAGTCACAGGCTAGAATGTATTTATTTATTTATTTTACATTTGTTGACCGGGAGTGTCCGACTGAGCTGAAGCCCTTTTTCAGTGGAGGCCCAGGGAGAAAAGCTCCAAATAGAAAGTATTTCAATAACAATTATTACACTCAAAAAATATTCAAAAAGGTTACAGTTCTGGTAGAGTAGTTGACTAAATTAAACAATACAAATCCAAAAAAATATAAACTGTAATCATAGGAAGTTAAATGTTTTAGTTTCAGTAGGTTTGGCAATCTAAAGCCACTAAGCAACGTATAGACAATACTTTAGGGGAATTTCTTAGGAAGTAAAGGATATACGTTTTATGTTAGGTAGTGTGTAATAGTTACCCAGTACATTTTACTTACAGTATGGGGGAAATGAGAAGGTTACAACAGTGAGAAATAGTCTAGGACAAACAGCTTAATTCCTGCTATCATTACGGTTTGGGCTGTTCATCAGTATTGTCTGTTTTAGACAAACCATATATAATGATTCTTTTATGTAGTATGAGTAGATGGGATCCTATAGTACTTTTTCAGCCATGACTTGAGTTACGTTACAAAAATAAAAAAATGTAAACAATCATAAAGTAGATAAGAGCACAACAAGTTATTGCAATGGCCAAAATAATACATCAAAAATTAAAATAAAAGCAACAAAGGTCACTACTGGAAATAAAGAAAAGGCTCATATCAGCTACAGATGTTAACAACAGTAGCTTCAGTACCTTTTAATAAATATTCATTTCTTATGGGTTCCCTAAATGTTCGCATTTGTCCACAAGCATCATCCTTTAAAATATTAACTGCCTGTCTGGAACAGCACAGTGGCATGGTGGTTAGGTTTGTTACCCTGCTGTGCCTGCTTTGCAAGACTGATTTCCAACGCGGATACTTTTTGTGCAAACTTTTTGTGTGTATGATCTTCTACATCCATGTGGGAGTTTGCTAGAGGCTCTGGTTTCTTCCCACATTCCAAAGACATGTAGGTAGGCAAATTAGTGACTCAAATTAACAGTGTATGCTTATTAGTATTTGTGTGCAACAGACTGGCATTTTGCTCAGATTATTTCTTTCCCTTATAACCACTGACTGCCAGAATAGACTATGGCTTCCCCATGACTCCACAAATGATAAAGTGGGTATTAAAAAATTAATACCTGTGCTGCCTGTATTTGTATACTCCTATGAATATACACTGCCCAGATATGTAACCTTGTATCCTACTACCAGCTTTTTATTCTGTTACACTTATTTGCCTTTTGGCCTGATTGTGGGCCAGAAAGGGTCCATGGGCCATCAGAGATACAATCCAGTACCAGTACCTTCGCCATTTGATACTGTCACATGTACAAGTAGAAAGTCACTCTGCATTGTATTTCAGCTATAAAAGCTAATCTTGATCACTCATCCATTATTAGATAAGTGAAGGATCTAGTTATATTGTTTTCATGTGATCCATTATTTCCTGCCTCTTTCTTACATGAGTCTGGAAACTCATCCTTAAATTGTAACTTGTCTGGCTTCTTCTCTTTTTGTATGCAGCATCTGTGTACTCTTTGTCTTCCTACCTTCTCTCATTATATATATATATATATATATATATATATATATATATATATATATATATATACACACATACACATATAAATGTATACATCATGTGCCTGAAAACTTACTGAATAGCAGTATACTGAAAGGTATGCACAATCTTGAGATGTCAAAATGTTGAAACTTTGAAATGCTGAACTAAAATATTTGCTAACACTATACATGTACTGCATATTTGCACTGTCAGTACACAGCTTAGTACCAAAGAGTATCACCTCCTTGTTAGTAAAACTCAGAAATGAGCAGTAACGTGGGTCAGTGGAGGTCTATTGCAACTCTCCACACATGTAGGTAAATAGATATTTTGATTTGAACATTTTTACATTTCAGCATTTTGACATTCCAACATCATACACTCATTATTATGATTTTCATATAGTGGAATTCAGTAAGTTGTCAGGAAACATATGTATGAGTACAATACTTTTCATCACTGACACACATCAGTGAAGGAAAATTCACTGAAAAAAACATTGACATAATGACTGAAAATAAACTCAAGACAACAAAAGCGATCACTTTTGCATGGGAGCAAGTTCTCCTGCTATACAAATACACCAACTCTGAGACTGTAGAACAGTAGGGAAAAGGGCACACTTACTTACCCCACTATTAAATAATTTCAGAGTAATAAACAGCAGACGTGGTAACATACTACTTATTCAAAAGCAATTAAATGACTAAAATATGATAAATTGCTTTTCTATCAAATCAACCAATGACAAAATATGCAGTGCATGGCATGCACACACACACACACACACATATATATATATATATATATATATAGAGAGAGAGAGAGAGAGAGAGAGAGAGAGGTGTGTCTCCATTTTTCATGAAGACAGTCAAACATTTTATTTATTTGTAGGACTAAGCAGCTCTAAGCATCCTTATTTTTAAACTCTTAATGCATTGTACTGTTTTCTAATTTTTTTATGTATTCTGTTTCAAAATGTTGTCATGTTACATCTGCACATAGATTTCTGTACCTTTCATGTCATACCTAAAAACCTGAAACAAACTAATCTGTGTACTGTACATGCTGTAACACAGAGATAGCACTGACAACTCACACACACGGATTCTTCAACCAGATTCCCATTTAGGGTGCTTGCTGTGTGGAACTGGTATGAATGAGCTCTGGTTTCCTCCCACCTCTAAAGACATGCAGTAGGTGAACCCCCCCAAAATGCCCATAGCATGTGAGTAGGTGTGTGTGTGTGTGTGTGTGTGTGTGTGTGTGTGTGTGTGTGTGTGTGTGTGTGTGTGTGTGTGTGTGTTTGAGTGTGTGTGTGTGTGTGTGTGTGTGTGTGTGTGTGTGTGTGTGTGTGTGTGTGTGTGTGTGTGTGTGTGTATGTGCGTGTGTGTGAATTATTTTTAATGACTTGTGCCTAATATTTGTCATGGTAGGCTCCAGTGTCCCTGGGACCCTAAAAAAGGATAAAGTTGGTTATCAGACAATGGATGCCTGGATCTAAAATTACTTTTATAAATGACTTGAAAGTGCAGCTTCCAAAAAGGAATACATTGAATGTTATTCCTTAATTTCCTGATATAACTAAAGAAAAGTTTGTAGTTTCCTTTAGGATCTGACCTTAAGCTTGTATTCTGCTTTACATTTTTCTAATGGTGCTCTTAAGTTCCTTGCTGACATGTTTCAGTGTGGTCTTGAGGTAGAAGGTGGAAGTTTCTTACAATATTTAATTATTTCCTTCTTTTATAATACGGTTTATTTTAATAGTGGAGTTCCTGTGTTACTGTAGACAATTAGCCATGCATTCTTCCAATCAAGAAACATTTTTTTTAATTGTTCCAGTTAAGAAACATTATTAAAACTGGCTCATTATTTTATTGCATTTATATAGTTATTTATATTCTTTAGAAAATGTGCAAGAGATGTCCTATCAAGTTAAATGCATAGCAGTAATTTATTTTTTAATAAATATTGAAAGGATGCTCAGTGTAATATGTTGAGAGCATTTGTTCTGCAGTTGCCACACTAATAGATTTATTATTGGGTCTATATTACATGATCAAAGTTTCAAATCTTTAAATCTGATATGGTCAACACCATATAATTGAAGTCTTGAAACTTTGAAAATGTAATAAAACACAACAACCTACAAAAACAAACCATTTAAATGCTTTAAGCAAGGGGGCAAGCCCCCCTGTATCCCCCACTCCCCCCACTACTTAAATATACCAACTCCGAGATCGCACTACAGTGCAGAAAAGGGAAATCTTCCCTTTCTGCGCTGTATGGAGATCTCTGTTAAAAAGATTTGAAGTTTCAAGACTTCGATCGTATGGTGTCGACCATATCAGATTCGAAGTTTTGAAACTTCGATCTTCTGATATAGACCCTATTATTAGCTAAAGCTGATAACCATATATTGTGGCCCTGAAGTGTATAGTCATGGATGATGATCTTAAAACAAAGGCAAAGATTCCAAGAAATTAACACTGCATGCATGCATGTGTAGCGGGCAGTGGTGTTTCTGGCTCTGCTCTCCTAGATATCATGCTGGCAATTCCGAAAGCATCCTCTGTGGTTAGCAGCCATTACTACCGCTTTCTTTGCTTGGCAATACTATAAATAAGCAATCATTGTTACTTCTGACAATTCTTCAAATGACAACTCACAGATATCAAGATTAGGTGGTGTGAGGCAGGTAACAACTGGAGTCCCTGAGTACGTGACTTTTCTTTAAGAATACTTGGAAGCACACTTCACCATTCAAGTTGCAGTTTAACCCCTTAACTAATAGTCAGGAAAACTTCAGATGGAAGAACAAAAAAAAAGGAAGGCATATATCTTAAGGCTGTGTAGGTTGTCATACATACAGTGTACATATTACAAATCTAGCATTCAGGCACAGAGTCCAAAAAACAAATGTACATGCAAAGATGTCAGTGGAAGAGCACAGACTAGGGACTACTCCTGAAACAACACAATGGTATAGACAATCACCAACAAAACTTGCAATTTCATCATACACACCCCAAAGCATGAACACCACTGCTCAACACTACAGAATGCAAAATGGCTCCTAGTCATGCAAAGATCTGACCTGCTATTATGCCTTAAACTTTCAAACTCCTACAAAAGTCACACAATTTCCTCTCTATCAGCCAAACTAATCAAGAAACCCTCGTCCTCCAACCTCAGAAATCAGTGCCATCCATGTCCTTCCTCATAGGATCCTACAACTAATCTACTATGTGCAGATCATTGCTTCTCCTTACTAGGCCCTAAAGTATGGGAGACTACCTCTTCTGACTTAAAGGAAATTTCTTTGCCAAAATTGCACACAACTAAAACATTGCTTTCACAATAATGCTTCATGCAAATGCCACCATTCTGAGAAAATTATGTAACAGAATTTTGCTGTCCTTTCATCAGTCTACCGCCTAACTAACTCAAGAATCACTCTGATTACACTAAACATAACTATAACTGTAATTTTATATGTGTGTGTGTGTGTGTGTGTGTGTGTGTGTGTGTGTGTGTGTGTATATATATATATATATATATATATATATATATATGTGGGTCCAGGACGACTGAACGAAAGTTCAATTGTCCGAAACCAAATCACCGAAGCCACTTTAGTGAAAGTGCTTTTTGCTGAAAAAGCACTTTCGCTAAAGTCCCTAACAAATCGTACAAAAAAAACGACATTAAACACAAATAAACACACAACTCATGTTTACGCAGGGGGGCAAGTCCCCCTGCACCCCCCATGTGGGAGGCTGTGCCCCCCACACCCCTCACTTTTATATTCTCACTCTGAGATTGCACTACAATGGGGAAAAGGGAATATTCCCTTATCCCCACTGTACTACGATCTCAGCAACAGCCATTCCCCTAATGATTTCCCTTACCTTTCAGCATACTTCCGTGAAAGTGCTTTTTCAGCAAAAAGCACTTTCGCGCAAGTATGCTCGGCAGTTTCACTTTCAGAGAAACGGCCGTTCGGCAAATTGTCTGGGACCCATATATATATATATATATATATATATATATATATATATATATATATATATATATATATATTTCTACTCTTGTGCGATTGCTCACATCTACATTGCATATAGTAATTGCTTTTGTCTGTATTGTATACTCATATTAATTACCATACCATGCGGTAGCATTGTCACCTCACAGTAAGACGCTTTCCAGTTTGATTCTCAGCTAAAGCGTCTTCTGCGTGGAGACATGCATGAATGGGTGTACTTTCAATGAAGGTTGTGCATCAGGGCTGGTAACTCGGCATGTAAAAATCAACTACCAATCCTTAGCAGTCCGGAGCTCCGCTGTGGTGACCCCTAACAGGGAAAAGCCGAAAGACACAACAACAACAACCATACCATATATACCATACTGTAATGTATATACACATGTTTAGTTCTGTTTATTTTATTTGCTTCTTTCTGGGTTGAGTGATCAATGTGCTCTACCCTACTTAACAAATTCAAGTAAATAAAATTAAAAAAAATACTAAAAATACTACAACTTGCCCCACTGTAGTGGCACTATGCAAATGTATACCTTAACAATGAGATCAACAACTATTTAATCTGTTGTTTTGCATTACCAATTATACCCTGGGCATATACAGTAATTTTAGAAGGTATTAACTTTCCTTTGTTTATTCTCATTGAAAAGGTTAGTTGAAAGAAAATGTTAACATTACCTGACTGAGTAACCTTCCCAGATAAATACAGGCAGATAGCATAATACAAATATTAAGCCAGTACAAGAAAGTTATTATGAATACATAGGTAGCAACATTTGTCAATGCAGTCTTCAAAATTTCCACTTTCATGGTGATTTATTTAGATAGGATTGGTTGTATAATTTGTTATCGCACTGTGCTACTCATGGCAAAGCCCCCTTTAATCCAGTATAGTCTTGTTTTCTTATTCTCTGAAACTATGCACAGTACTGCCATATGCCCTATATTAAGGATCACTTCTGAAATAAAGTATCTAATCCCAGGCACTTAACTAACTAACATACAAGTAAATAACTTCAGAAGTGAACATCATTGTATTTGTGATTATTAAATATCAACATGTTTTATTGTTTTTTCATGCAAATGTTCCTACTATTATGATTTTTTTATAAAGAGGTGTACAGTACTTTGTGTATGACCTTTACTATTAGAGTTGTGTTCTCTAAATATTTCTTACTGCATTTATGAATGCTCCCAACTTGCAAATAAATGAACTCTTAAATATTGCTGTTATTTATTTGCACATTCCTAGTACTGTATCATAATGGTTTCAGTTAGAAAAAGTCATTCTAATGATTTATTAAAAAAAAAATGCTGTTATGTACTCCGTCCTAATTCACTACTTTTTTCTACAGCGTGAGTGTATCTCTGTCCACGTGGGTCAGGCTGGTGTCCAGATTGGCAATGCCTGTTGGGAACTTTACTGCTTAGAACACGGCATCCAGCCAGATGGGCAGATGCCAAGTGATAAGACCATCGGAGGGGGGGATGACTCATTCAACACCTTCTTCAGCGAAACTGGAGCAGGCAAGCATGTACCAAGAGCAGTCTTTGTTGATCTGGAGCCAACAGTCATAGGTATGTAAACATCTATCAAACTGTTCATTTCATTTCCCTGGGTTCACCTACACATTTTATGGTACAGTGCATGTACACTTATTGGCACATTTTGTTTATAATACATTTAATGTATCTAAAAAACACAGGCAATAAAGTTCAATCTGCCAAACAGTGTATGCATATAACAAAAAAGCTGGAACCAGACATTTAACAAAAAAGGTGTTATACATAAAAGGTGGAAATAATAACTTTTTAATACAATGATGCTTTCTGCAATGTCTTTAAATGTCAATGGCCTCACAAATAAATACAAAAAATAAAGAATAGTGAACTATATTACAAATGTAGAATGCAAATAGTTATGTTACAGGAGACAGACTTGGAAAAAACTGAACATGTGAATTTGATAAAGGTTTTCAGGATGGTCATTCAGTGGAATATTTGGGACAAAGGAAAAGAGGAGCACTTCTATTAATTGCAAGAGGAGCTCCAATATTGATGAAAGAGGATAAAAAAGATAATAATGGCAGATTTGTTGTGCTAAGGGGCTACTGGCAAGAGAGGAGGATTACACTGGCATGTATTTATATTCTACCTAAAACTGCTATAATGGAGCTTAAGAAACTTCTGGGAGAAATAATCTTTTTTCAGCAAGGAATATTACTTATAGATGGCGACTGGAATATGATTTGCAGCAGTGAAGATGTGTCGGTGGGCAGAAGGTAAAGTATAACAAAGGAGGGTAGATTTTTGAAGAAATTTATGAAAATATTTGGCATGCAAGATGTGAATTCAGTAATAGGAGTTTGCGCATTTAATTCAAGGTCTTGATACACACCCAATCACTATTTCAGATCATGCACCAATGTTGTTGTTGTCTTTCAGCTTTTCCCGGTTAGGGGTCGCCACAGCGGAACTACGGTCTGCTAATGATTGGCAGTAGACTTTGACGAACGCCGAGGTGCCAGCTCGACGTTCAACCTTCAACTAAGGCAGGTCCATTTACACATGCCTTTCAAATGCCCACCCAACCGCACTAAAATAAAAACACAGAGTAATATAATAAAAAATGAGACACTGGAACTTTGCCACCTATTTCTTGAAAACAAAGGAATTTAAGCAATGGGTAGTGGAGATTATTTAGGAGCTATTCGAGAGGATAGACATTACTTCTGAAAATATAGCTAGGGAGTGGGATAAAATTAAAGTGGAGTTTAAAAATAGGGTGGAAATAAAAGAAAGGGAGCTATGGTTAAGAAGTAATGAGAATTATTTAGAGGGACTGACCAGTGGCAGCTGGTGACTTCAAATCACAGGGGGGCTGCAGGAGACAGCTGAATGGGTGGAGTCAATGGGGAGGGGGTGTGGTCAACCAGAAAGGAGGGGAGCTATGCACAAAACCACAAAAAAATAACTTTAATTAAATACGCTGCCCTGGGTGGCAAACCATCATTATGAAAGTCCAATCAAGACAAAAATAAGTGTAGAAGAATAAAAATATTTCAATGCATTGGCTGCATGACAGCTTACTTAATATCTAGATGGAAACAAAAGGTTGTGAGGCATGAAAAAATAAATTACTTTTTAAATACATTACTGGAATGCCAGTCAAAATCAAGTATAAGAAAACCAGAAGCACTCAACTCAAACCACTTCTCCTTGCACTGCAGTCCTAATTATAATATATTCAGCTTTATTAAAGTACCAAGTAACGTGCTGAAAGTAGAAATCTATGTGATGCCCCCACTTGTAAAAATGTTTCTTATCCAAAAGACCTGCTGCCTGACAACTTGTTTCATGGGGAAAACATGATAAAAGTAAAAAATGAAAAGCAAACAAGAAACAAGCTCAAGATACATTGCTTAAAGGATTACTGTACAGGTTATGGACCACACATGATTGGCATTCTGTTTACTTTACGGGTAAAGTCTGTAGAGATGACTGGAAGTCTTCAACAAGTGTAATGAGCTTTTTAAAATAATGGAATCCTGTCCTTTAATACCCAAGGCTAATACATTATCTAGTCAAGTATTCTCTGCATGGCAACAACAGAAAGGCTTTCAATGTTGGCAATTCTTTAACAGTATGCTTATTAAAGCTTACTTGCATCTTACGATCTCAGACAAGCTTACCTTATGGTCATTAAAGCATTGCTACTTAAAAACACAGAGCAACAGGCACTTTGAGTAATAAGCATAAATCTGAGTAATAAGCATAAATCAACAGTACAAAAATATGACAGAAACCAGACCATTCTGCAAAATCAAGGACAGATGAAAAGCCACTGTAGTACTTATGTAGTGTGTCCTCCCCATCCAAGGTAGATACAACTACTCCTTGCCTTGCTTGGACACATCCAGAGTCACTACATAGGGGAGTGGGGTGCAACAAGTATGTCACAATTTGAAATCTCTCTGGCTGACTGTGATGGCCCTGACACATTTGTCATACCTCTCAACCTCAAGAGCAAGAAATCTGGACAAAGCCATACACAGAAGTGGGACAAAGGCCCAACAATAAGGACAATTTTTAAATATTGCTCTAATAAACTTAGAAAGATAATAGAATAGGTCTTGCATTAGTATGAATTTTCTGAAGGGTATAAAATCTGAAACTCAAATGTCTGTCATTTTCTAACTTCAGTCTTTAGTGATTTGTCACTAATTTGCCAAAAACACAATTTTATGAAAATGGACCAAAATGTGATGCAAAAATATAAAATAGACACACAACACAGCTGCTACCTGTCAAAGAAGGGACACTTTAATATTAGTACTGCTACCTTGAGCAGCTGACAAAATATAAAAGAATCTACATGCATTTCAAGTAATCTATAACTTTGATTATTACAGTTATTTCTTAATTGTAAACCCTCCATGTTTTCTTCCAAAATTGCTATTTTTGGAGGGATTATTAGGGGGAAGTGCAACATTTTGAGCCAAAAATTGGGGACAGTTGAGAGGTTGGCTATGCCTAATTCTATAAAGCAATTTA
This sequence comes from Protopterus annectens, assembly GCF_019279795.1. NCBI lineage: Eukaryota > Metazoa > Chordata > Ceratodontiformes > Protopteridae > Protopterus > Protopterus annectens. The sequence continues at coordinate 437,492,893 of NC_056738.1, read as the reverse complement.
TTTGCATGTACCTCTCAACCTGTTAATGCAGTAAATCTGAACAAGGCCAAATATATTGGGGCACATATAAACAGTACTAAAATTGCTCTTGTATAAATTGAGACAGTTGATAGAACAGCTCTTACTTTAACATGCATTTTTCTGAAGGTTATGAAGTCTGAAACTTATTATTGAGTGACTTCTGGCAAATCATTTAGGAATTAAAACTACAAATTTTATGAACAACAAACCAAAAATAAGAAGCAAAAATCTATTCATTCTTTGAAAATCTGGACAGTTGGGAGGTATAGTTCAGCTGGGCCTGTCTGAGTTTGCTGCCCTTCCGCGCCTGACAAAATAATTGTTGAATGGAGCCCCCCCAGCCATTCCAATGAACCATTATACTTGGCTATTTCACTCCATTTACCAAAAACACTAATGTGCATACTGCTTTACTTCTATGATGAGTTGGACTTCATTTGAAAGTTTTAGTTTGTATTTTACAGCACAAACACTAAGTCATCTGTTAAACAAAGCAATGCAGTCTCACAATGAAAACTTAGCATTAAAACTTCTCTGCCCTTGAAACTCACATTCATTGAAACAGCATTGAAACCCACATTCAAAGAAAATACATTTTGCCAGTGGCAGATAAAGATTAATTTTGGGCTGTTTTCGAATCATAGGCCCCTTGCATATGAAACATACATGTGCTCTTTGATACACCTTCCTCATTGTACTAAAATTATATTCCTTGTACAATACAGTACACTTGTTAGAGGGTGTTTTAAATTTGTTTTGAACATTTTTTCCAGTAAGCAATGAAACAAACCATATGCACCCATAATGGCAAAACTGCCCAGTTGAGAACATTTATCATAAAAGTCTACTCAGACTTCCACAGTCCACCATTATTAGTAAATATACACAATTCTACAGTCCACCATTATTAGTAAATATGCACAATTCCACAGTCCACCATTATTAGTAAATATGCACAATTCTACAGTCCACCATTATCAGTAAATATGCACAATTCTACAGTCCACCTTTATCAGTAAATATGCACAATCTCTGAAGTAAGTCATCTAAATAATTCCACATTAAAGAAATCTGTAACTAATGAAGCGGTTGCTGCTAGCAATCACCTTTATATTTCATGGTTTCATCGAAAAATAAAGTGTCTGTTGCCCCGCAGGAATAAATTGCCTATATTACATTAAAAAAATGATAAGCTAGTAATAATATTGCAAGATGAAATGGATGGCAAACTGATAACGAACTCATAGTTAGTATCTTCACCAAGGAGAACATTCTCAGTACGGCAGCATCCACCCCTTGTGGGAGTAGAACCCACAGCCTTCTGCATCAAAAGCAAGTATACAACCTGTTGTGCTATAGTATTAACTAGGCAAAGCACTAAACGTCTATTCCCCTGCAGGTCTCAGCTCCTTGTAAAATCTACTCAATACTCAACTGCATCTCAACTTCGCAGCTCAAGAAAACTGGAAAAAGCCAAAATGTATTGGGGGTCAAAGCCCAAAAAACAGGGACACATTAAACATTGCTTGTATAATCTTGAAAAGTTGCTAGAATAAAATGTTGTGTTGCCACCATATATTTTACTGCCAAGGTCCCTGAGCAAAAAACAGTCAGAGTAACATACCACTACGCCACATCAGCTGCTTTGTAAAAACGAGGAAGACTGAAACTTAAATGGCTATCATTTAGTGAATTCAGTTCTCACCATAGCTGTCAACCTCTTAGTACAAAACACCTGGACAAACCCAGTAATGAGGGAATACAGCCCTCAAACATATTCAGTGAATTCAGTTCTTGCCATAGCTGTCAACCTTAGCACAAAAACCTGGACGAAGCCAATAATGGGGGAATACAGTCCCAAAAATAGGGACAAATTTAAAATATTCGTCTTATAAACTTAGAAAATTGCTAAAAAAAAGGTTGTGCTACTATGTATTCTGAAGAACATGAAGTTTGAAATTCAAATGCCGGTCAATTTTACTGCGGACAGAACAAAAACAATTTTCAGCAGAGACGCAGGGATTAATACTGCAGACACGTCTTTGTAAAATGGCAGGGCACCAGAGCAAATCCACACAAATACAGGGAGGAGATGCAGACAGAAGCCACCCCAACCAAGAATCAAACCAGAAAACCTATAGCTGTGAGGCAACAATACTACCACTGCACCATCAATTATGCAAGGAGTTAAACATTCAGAAACCTGAAGTCTGAAATTCAAATGCCTGTCAATTTTACTGCGGACAGAACAAAACCAATTTTCAGCAGGGATTAAAACTGCAGACACGTCTTTGTAAAATGGCAGGGCACCAGAGCAAATCCACACAAACACAGGGATGAGATGCAGACTCCACACAGAAGCCACCCCAACCAAGAATCAAACCAGAAAACCTATAGCTGTGAGGTAACAATACTACCACTGCACCATCAATTATGCAAGGAGTTAAACATTCAGAAACCTGAAGTCTGAAATTCAAATGCCTGTCAATTTTACTGCGGACAGAACAAAAACAATTTTCAGCAGAGACGCAGGGATTAAAACTGCAGACACGTCTTTGTAAAATGGCAGGGCACCAGAGCAAATCCACACAAACACAGGGAGGAGATGCAGACTTCACACAGAAGCCACCCCAACCAAGAATCAAACCAGAAAACCTATAGCTGCGAGGCAACAATACTACCACTGCACCATCAATTATGCAAGGAATTAAACATTCAGAAACCTGAAGTCTGAAATTCAAATGCCTGTCAATTTTACTGCAGACAGAACACAACCAATTTTCAGCAGGGATTAAAACTGCAGACACGTCTTTGTAAAATGGCAGGGCACCAGAGCAAATCCACACAAACACATGGAGAAGATGCAGACTCCACACAGAAGCCACCCCAACCAAGAATCAAACCAGAAAACCTATAGTTGTGAGGCAACAATACTACCACTGCACCATCAATTATGCAAGGAATTAAACATTCAGAAACCTGAAGTCTGAAATTCAAATGCCTGTCAATTTTACTGCGGACAGAACAAAACCAATTTTCAGCAGAGATGCAGGGATTAAAACTGCAGACACATCTTTGTAAAATGGCAGGGCACCAGAGCAAATCCACACAAACACAGGCAGGAGATGCAGACTCCACACAGAAGCCACCCCAACCAAGAATCAAACCAGAAAACCTATAGTTGTGAGGCAACAATACTACCACCGCACCATCAATTATGGAAGGAATTAAACATTCAGAAACCCTTAAGTCTGAAATTCAAATGCCTGTCAATTTTATTTAACATTTTTTAATCAGGACAGTCTGACTTGGAACAAATAAACAATTTTCAGCAGAGGCCCAGGAAGAAATAATGCAGACATGTCTTTGTAACATGGGAGGACACAAAAGCAAACCCACACAAACACAGGGAGAAGATACAGACCCCACAAAGAAGGAACCCCAGCCAAGAATCAAGCCCAAGAACCTGCAGCTGTGAGGCAACAATGCTACCACTACACCATCAAATATCAAGCATTGCAGCATTTACAAACCACAGATATTATGAGGAACAGATCAGATCGAATATGAGGCAAAAATCTGCAATTTTTTTACAAATGGTGGTGGGTAGGGAACTCAAGTCTTTAACACCTGCATACAGGGTACAGGGTTCAAGCCTGAGGCATTCCCTACCACACCACCATAAGCACCTGGGGCATTTACACACACACACACACACACACACACACACCTCCCTCCAGTATAAACATTGTAAAGCATAAGCACCATACACTTACAATCCAGTATAAACATCAAAGCACCATACACACACAATCCAGTATAAACATTGTAAAATAAAAGTAAAAAGCACCATACACTTACTTGAATATATCCAGCTAACGTACATCCTTCCTGTGCAATACTCCAAAGACCTGCGAGATCCCAAGCAAAGCCTGATGAGATCCCAAAGCTCCTTCCTGAGACTGTCTGGACGTGACCCATAATCCTAGTGAGTCTGTGCACTTTAAAAGTGCACAGATGTCTCCTTGTGTCCCCCTATGGGGACTGCCTTGAGCATGTGCTGCAGTCTGGCAGCCCAATGCCACGAGCTGCCCCTGGGACTGACAAATGTTAAAGTATTGCAGAGTAGCGGGAATCTCACAGAACAAGAAGAGGATCAACTGCAGAATGCTAAGCAAAAAATAAGGGATTATCCCAATATTATACATAAGTTTAGAAAGATTGCTGTTAAACAAGTGTTTCTTTAATAATAACACTAGTGCACAAATTTTTTAGCACAACAACTCAGGCAACAGAAAGTAGAAAGGGCTGTCGCCAGGTTTAGGGAATCTTTAACAAGGCAGGTAACAAGATATCCTGTAGCGGTATTAGAAATATTTCAGAAATTCTATGCAAGTCCGTATAAAGCAAAGAAATATGGAAATCAAGAAAAGATCCAAATGGAAATGTTTATGGAAGAATTAAATATGTCAAGGTTCGAGGTAGATGAGGCTCAATTACTACTGGTTAGAAAAGGAGATGAGATAAAAACTGTGACGTATAACCAATCTACAGGAAAGTCCCTAGGAATAGATGGAATTCCTGCAGAAGTTTGGAAGCTAGGAGGGAAAAACTGATAAAGATCTGGAAGGTTTTGTTTAACAGTATTTTAAGAGAAGGAGAAGTACCAACATCCTGGAAGAAAGCAGTGGTAGCTGTAATACCTACAGAGGGTAGAGATCCATCAGACCCAGCTTCATACAGGCCCATTTCAGTACTAAACCATGATTATAAAGTCTTCATGTCTATAATGGCTAAAAAATGTTACGTAATGCCAAAACTGATAAATATAGATATTTGTGGTTCTGTGGAGGGGAGGCAAACATTTGACAACATTAACAGAACATTGATGATACAGAGGGAAGCAAAATGTAACAAAATACCACTGTTGTTGGTGGGCCTTGATGCAGAAAAAGCATTTGACAGAGTAAACTAGGAGTTTATAAGCAGAGCAATGGAAACATTTGCATTTCCTGAAAAAAATTATAAGGTTGATTAGGAGGCTATATGGGGGATTGGGGGTGAAAATTAAAGTGGGTGGGGTCCTGTCTGATAATTTCTGCTTGAGCAGAGGAACCAGGCAGGGGTGTCCTCTCTCTCCCCTTTGTTATTTGCATTATATTTAGAACCACTGGCAAAGAAAATAAGGGACTCAGAAATTCAAGGATATAATCGGTATGGTAGTCAAGAAAAGCTATCTCTACTTGCAGACAATATAATTTGTACCTGACAAAACCAGAAAGAGTCATTACAGTGTTGTGGAACATTTTGAGACAGTTTCAGATCTTTTTGGGATACAAAATTAATGAAGCTAAAACAAAGGCAATAGCAGTAAATTTTGTACCCACATATGAACTGGTTCAGCAATATCCGTATTTATGGGAACATGATAAAATGAGGTATTTAGGACTATGTATTAAAATGATTCTGGTGTGGCAGCTAAGGATATTTGGGAAGAGACTAAACAAAAGATAATACAAGAACTGAGAAAATAAAAGCTTTGTTTTATGGATATGGATAATTAGATACAAGCAGTTAAAATGTTTTTAGTCCCATTAGTCTTATACACAGGTCAGGCAATTTTTATCAACCAGAGGAGAAGTTGTGGATAGCAATTAATAAACAGCTGAAGGAATTAATCTTAGAGTGGAATATGGCAAGAGTTAAGTGGGATAAGCTGATTCTTCTAGTAGAACAGGGTGGATTGTGATTACCCGATTTGAAGGGGTAATTCTGAGCTACATGGTTAAGGCTCCTATACATAGCACAAGCAGAAAACTGTAATTCAAAGTGGAAAGGGATGATGATGAAACGGTGGAGCTCAAGAAATAAGGAGAGTCTGGGATTTTGGATGCAGGCCTTTAAGGAGATTAACAATAATCATACAGAATAGTATATCTATAAAGTAGCAGAAAGTATCCTAAGAACTAAGCCAACACTCAAATGGAGAAAGCAGATTCTGCTGATAGGGATGACTGCAATTAGGGATATAGACAATAGGCAAGAGGGGGCTGGAATTTATTGGAGAAAACTGACAAAGGAACCAAAGTATTGGGAGCAAATCACTAGAGAGGGAAAGATGATTGAATGGGAAGACGCCAATAATTAATTTGGACAGCAGGTTAGAGATTGCTTTCCCTATCAAGGATTGATATCAGAGTATAGGCAAAGAGAAAGAAATAGGTGGGGTGCTAAATGAAAGACCAGCACTGATCAAGTTTTTAGTAGAATCTAGAACAGAAGCTGCCATTAAAAAAGGAATAATTAGAAGAGCATATACAATATTGCATGATGACTCTAAGAATCAGTCCGAGGAGGTTAGAAAGGATTGAGAAGAGAGACTGGATAAGCAATTCACAAAGAAGCAATGGGCCAAAATATGTATGTCTCTCAAATATGCAACAAAATCTAGAATATTTAGGATTTTTGCGTGGAGATGTTTACATAGATATTTTAATACCCCAAGTAGACTGCAGAGAATTTTTCCTCAGGTAGACAGCAGATGTTGGAGGTGTGAAGGGGAAGAAAAAGGTAATTGGGAATACATTTTCTGGGAGTGTGGTGAGTTGGCAGACTTTAAGGATTCCCTGTGGGATACACTGTTGGTGATGCTGGGTGAGCGGATTGGTGTGACCAGGGAGATGATTTTTCAGAGCTATGATATTAAATCAGAATTGTCTAGACATGGTAAGGCCTTGTTATGTATAATTATGGTGGCTGCTAAAAAGCAATTACTAGAAATTGGAAAGCAAAATCTAAACCAACTATACTAGAAGTAGTGAATATAGTAACTTAGATAAAACAACTGGAATTGAGGTCTTTAGAAAAGGGTAGGAACAAACTACATAGGAAAAATGGAATTGTGGGAACAATACATACAGGGGAGGAATGAGGTTTAAAAGAAGCCAGGACTTAAATGAGCTATGTAATGTTTGACTGAAAATGATTGGGTAGATTATAAGTGATGTATAATGTTTGCAACTTTGAGTGTGTCATTATGGATTGTGATGTAAAATGCTTGCCACTAGGATTGTGTCAGTGTAGTTTGTTTTCATTTATATAAATGTATGATTGCCTGTGTAGTGATGGTTTAACAGAGATGTTTCTTTTTTTTAATTGAATAATTTTATGTAACATTGCTTAGGTTATATGGTATACAGCAATATATGTGAAGTATAATGTTTGTAAACGTGAACTTGTTAACACAGTTTAATTACTTTTATTTACATGTAAATTTGCCTATGTCACAAGTGATAATTCAATAAAGGTGTTTAAAAAAATAAAAGACACAGGCAGTAAATACATTTATGTGCAGCTCAGTGAAAAATGCTAATACCAAGTGATTTATTCAGTTACACAGTAAATCAATAGTTGTGAGCATGGTTCTGTAGCACAGGGTGATAAAGCTCTAACTATGGTACACACAACTTGAGTTCAGCTAGATGCACTGGTGTTGAAAGAGCTGAGCAGGGGAGGGTAGGCCTGAACAGCTGGCACTGATGTGCCTACCCGGGGGGGGGGGGGGGGGTCCAGTTGACTGTTTGATCACATACAAGTGGAGACTTGCAAGTGACAAATCTGCCTGGATGATGGTCCCTTCCAGTTGGCTCTCATCTCCATGCTGGGGACTCCCCAAATGATGGAGGAAGAAATGAATTCAGACTAGAAGGGGCAGTTGATGGTCAAAAGGCGCAGAAGAAAAAAATTACCTTAAAAAAATTTGTAGCTGTGATGTATTTCAAATGTTATGCCTCTCAGTCTGTGGGTAGTATACATGAAGTATAGGTTTTCATCTCCGATGTTTTGTGTTCTGTTCTTAATTTGCCATTCAAGGATAATAACTGTCAAAGATCTTCAGTTTATATTTAGTGGGTCATAAGCATCACTATGCTACCTTGTTTCTTATGAACATCGATCAGAGTGCTGCCCTCACTCAGAAGTGGTCCTGTAGATATATAAAATGGTGTAAAGTCTGAAAACTTGAAAGTCCTACTAGACATATTGCCATGCTGCTGGACTGAATGGGTGTCACATTGCAGCTCGGCAGACATTAAGGAGTATGCCTGTGACTGCATTTGTCTTATTTGAAAAGCTTTGTGTCACTAGTACACACTACACATACAGACACCCCCACTGCAGCTCATTACAGTGAATAGATGAGATGAGATGAGATGAGATGAAAGACTCAGTGCAGCCAAGTACAGAGTAAAAATTTGCAAAAGAGAAAGACTGGTTAGTGTATGGCAGGGTGAATGGAAATTAATATTACAAGGTTTACTAGTAGTTAATTTTACCAGTACATGAAAAGGATAAAAGAAAGTTCTTTTGAAAATTATAGAGGCCAATTTAGGCACCATGAAAGGTGACAGTTTTGTTTTACAAAGCTAATAATTCAACATAGGCTGCCTTACTATGTGGCACCCCTTGCAGAGGTCAATCTATCACCATCATCTTTAATGTGTGTGTGTGTGTGTGTGTGTGTGTGTGTGTGTGTGTGTGTGTGTGTGTGTGTGTGTGTGTGTGCATATATATATATATATATATATATATATATATATATATATATATATATATGGTTCCCTATCAGAAGCCTGAAACACTATAAGCCTGAAAATCAAAATCCTGAAAACTAAAGCCTGAAAATTCAAAATCCCGAAAACCCAAAATCCTGAAACTCAAAATCCTGAAAACACAAATAATGCTAATATTTCACTATAAAGACACTAATATCTACCAACTGACCCTGACCCTAACGCTAACCCTAAGGTCCGTCACTATCGCACACTCACCTGACCCGCGCCCTAAGTCTACCTCACTGAAACGCACGCTAACGCCAATATTTGTCACTATTGCATACATGCCTAACCTGCCTAACCCTAACCCACTTAAACCGCCTAACCCTAACATAAAACCAATCAAGACACTTACCTGAACCCAACGCATGACCTAACACCACAGGGCTAACAATAGCAAAGCCACAATGACGTCAGTATGTCCATTTTGTGTTTTCAGGATTTTGAGTTTCAGGATTTTGGGTTTTCAGGATTTTGAATTTTCAGGCTTTAGTTTTCAGGATTTTAATTTTCAGGCTTATAGTGTTTCAGGCTTCTGATAGGGAACCATATATATATATATATATATATATATATATATATATATATATATATATATATATATATAATGAATTTGCTTCATTACAAATGATGATATTGAATATCCAGTATTCAAAGCTATCCTATTTATTTTGTTTATTTCAGTTTTGCTATAGAAGACTCAGTGAGACATTGGGTCCTTTTCAGGGCAAAATGTGATGCACAAGCTTGTGAAAGACTAGTCCATAGCATTGTGCATTAAAACCTGGGCTGACATCCTAGGTACAATTGTATGCTGTAGTCACAGACCACATGTCTGTTTTTTAGCTGTGAGATGTGAAAGCAACAAAGTTAAGTGACTTATTTAAGATCACATTGCATTGCATTACATTTGTTTGATGGCTGAAGGAGACAGTAAGCCAGTATTATCCCTCCTTATAGTGCAGTTAACATTCACATGTCATCCATCCGTAACCTTACCCTCACACTTTCTCCACTTCTTTCATACTTTCCTGAATGACTTAGTGGATTGCCTTTCCATCACCCATTTCAATAGTCAAGTCAGTGGGTCCACAACTGTCCTTACAGCATTTTTGAGATCCAAGGAGTAGCAAGTTCCTTTGATCTGCTCCATGTGCCCCTCTTCCTCATTCTGCCCTTTTTTTTTATTTTTTTTCTTTTAGATACTTATTTAAGTTTATTTACAGGGTAGTACACTGGCCTTAGTGGATCAGTTGCAGACAGAGCCCAGGTGAATAAAATCACAATGGTAAAAAATAGATACATTAAGTAATAGTATATAAATGAAAGAAACAATTATGAGATTTACAAGTAAAAGACTATATGATAAGATGGTTAGACATAATATAAATCAATGAAGTGTTGCATCTTAGAACCTTTGTAAAGCTGCACTTACAGAAAAAATTATATATACAGCTTTTAATAAATAAATTAGCAGTAACCCAAGTGAGGTGGAAATGTAGGTTATGAAGTATAAGGTAGGTGTGGAAGTGAATGTTGTATAGGTGCTATGCTGTGTCAGAGAACACTTACATTTACCCACATTACACAGGTGAAGTGTGAGTTCAGTTCTAAAGTCAGCATAAGTCGTGAGTTTTTTTAGGGAGTTGCAAAGTGATTCAGATTAGTTTAGGTTCAAATGTGGAAAATACATGGTTAGTGCAATGTCATTTGGTTAGTAATGGATAAAGATTGTAGGTAGCCAATGAGAGATCTCTGAGGTTGTATGAAGAGATGTTTGAAAAACATTTCTATACAAATGGTGAAGATGCTTCAGAGGTTAGAGTTTTGCAGAGTAATGAACTGAGTAGAAAATCTGCTGTTTGATCTGAAAACATTTGGCTTTTCAATGTGTCATTCAGTGGTGTTGTTTAGCTAGAGAGAGTTGGTAATCAAATGACTTATTTTACTAAAGATGGTTTGTTATATTTTATGAGGCTGTGGCTGTTATGGGTAGCCAGTATCAAGTTACGTGGGCAGGATTCCATACTTATAATGGTTCTTGCTGGGACTGTTAGATAAAAAGAGATTCTTCTCGCCTAGAGAAGTACAAAGTTGATTCTTTTTTTTTTTTTTTTTTTTTTTTTTTAATGTGGTAATGGAAGTTAGAAGTTTGATCTATCCAAACTCCAATGTACTTGAAGACGGAATTGGTTTCAACTGGGGATTTGTTTTGCTCCATAAAATCTAAGGTTTGAGCAGCTTTGGATAACATTTTGATTGTCCTGAAAAGCACAGATTCCATTTTGGATGGGTTCAGTAATAGTCTGTGTTGGAGAAGTCATTTATTAATGGAGTGGAGGTTGTTTTGAAACTGAGTCTGAATATGTCAGTGAGAGTAGCTGGATTTGAAGATAGCCATGTTATTAGCATATAGAATAATTGAGGGTATGTTGTATAGAAATTTATTGATAAATATGGAACAGAGTAAGGCAGTAAGAATGAAACCTTGAGGTACACCTTTATGTAGAAGGACTGCATCTGAGACAGCGTGTCCTATTTTTTTATTGTAGAGTCAATTTTAAAAAAAGCCTTTGAATCAAGATAGCGTACCTACACAAATTCAGTCAGTTTTTCAAGTAGTAAAGCATGGTCTGTGAGGTTGAAGGCGTTTGTAAGGTCAACAAAGACTTGCCCTAGAAGGTTGCCTTAATTAGGAGTAAGCTGAATTTTGTCTGTAAGGGTCAATAGAGTAATCATTCATGGTGCTTTTTTAGAGAGAAGTTTGTATTTTTGAATAAAAGCATAAAAGCAGAAATCTGGTGGATTATTTTTTCAAGACGTTTTCCTAATGTAGTATTTAGGAAAGAGATTTTTGCTTGTTGTTATTTCTAGAGAGGTTTATTTAAGGCTGCTTTCCAAATGTCTGGCATGATATTTTTTGATAGACAGAGGTTGTGGGTGCACAAGGTGGATGGTAAGGAGATGTTTGCAGAGCAGGGTGAACCAAGGACTGAGGTTATACAAATTTGGTGGAGAATCAGTAGAGATGAGGTTACATTGTGTTTCTATGTCTTTGACAATGGGGATTCTGGTGGCTGAGGAGGAATTCTAGGATGGAAGCTGGAACTTGGAGAATGTTGCTGAATTCATTGGGGGGGCATCTGCGCTGGAGAGTTTGTAATCTGAGCAATGGAGGAAATTGGAGAAACTGTTGTCATGATAATTGTGTCCATTAAATAATTAACCTCATTCCAGAAGTGCTTTGGTTTACAATGGTGGGAGTATTGCTCAGGTCTGGAATAACTGCTTTTTTTGTCTGTGTACAGGTTGTTTGGCCACGTAACACAGGTGATAAAGGTAGATCTGAATTGTAAGTTAAGTGTTCTATTTCCATTTTTTGCTAGGATTCATTCCTTATTTGCAGGAGATGCTTAAGACCTTTAATCAACTAGTCATTTTTGTATGGTTTTAGTATTTATTTTACTTTGGAGAAAGAATTTCCTCTGTAGAAGGAGAAGAGTTTGGGTTAGGTTCATGGTAGCATGACTGAGAACTTGGGTGGAAAGGTGCTGTTTTAATTTTTGAGATACTGTTGTTGGATTTGGCATAATGTGGCTAACTTTGGTGCTGGCATAAGCTGGCTTAAGCTATTGATTGTTAATTTTAAAAGTGATGGGGAAGTAATGACTGAAGACTAGAGGATGTATGATAAGCTTGGAGATAGTAAAAGGCTTTTTTGTCATGACTAGATCAAGGAGAGAGTGTCTTAATGAGTGCATCTTTGCATGAGTAGGCTTGGAGGTCATTTGGAATAGATTTAGATTAGCCAGGAATTCTGCCATATCAGTGGTGTGATGCCCAATAAATTAAAGTCTCCTAGAATGATAATAGTGTTTTGGGGGGACAGTAGTCCTAATATTGTATAGTAAGGATTTGAATGTGGGAAGGGCAGATGCAACTAGGAGAGGCTTATTTTTAGGGGAGGTGTATTTAACGACTATACAGTTTGGTTCAGTCTTGCAAAGTGTTGGCTTTGGCTATGGTTATGGGATTAAAGTCAGATTTAAGCAGTAGAAAAGGTCCTTCTCCTCCCTATTTAGATCCTGGTCTGGAGTCACATAGTTGGCTGGAGGTAGGCAATATGGATTGGAAGTTGGGAGAGTCAACCTTAAGGCATGATTCAGTGACTGCATATGTGCCTGCAAGTGATAAATGAACTTCTTTGGTTGAGTTTAGTTTTGATTCTCTGGGCATTTATAAGTGAGCAAGGGATGCTCTCTTTTATTGTTAGGTGATTCAAAATGGTATTAAGGGTGTTCTCCCTTGCTCATTTCCATATTGCCTTTTAACAGGATGACCTCTTCGCCTCTCCCTGGCATGCCCTTGTGTACTCATATCATGCTCTTTACCTCATTTCTTCTGATCTTTAGTTAGAAAAGCATCTGCTCCTCCACTTCGTAATCCTACCCTTTCTTCTTCAATGCACAAGCCTTTCTCGTGACATTTCCCTGGATTCTTTTCAGAAGACTGAGGTATACTTCCACATAATGCCTCCAGATCTTATTTAAGGTATATCCTGGCCAGTGTCCTGGTGGAGTGGAACTGTCCAAGAGCCCATTATGGGTTGCTGTCTTTAAAATTACTGTATTTTAGGAAAGCAACCAGACTTTCCCTCAGCATTCTGTCTGATTTCCCTGCTAACAGACCTGCAGTTCCCTTCATGTTTCTGATCTCCCTGCCAGTGTTGCTCAGCCAGTATGAATATGTATCCCCCTTCCACATTTCTGTTGTATACCTAAAGAGATATTTCACTTTTTCAGTTTGAAGCCTTTGTTGCCATTTTGTTAGCCTTTTTATACTTTGCTTCCTCCATCTACACACCCCATTCTTTTGCCTTTTGTATGCCTTATCTTTAGATGTAATAACTAGCATTGCATTTGTATGTAGCTACTTTGGCCTTCTGTTCTTTTTAAATACTTAATGTCCTCATCAAATCCTTTTCCATATCCCAGAGTACTCCATTAATGATCCATTGCTTCATTGCTTCAGCAAATTTAACCCATTAGTTTGCTCCCTGTCTCTCATTCATCATTTACCTTCACTCACAGCTCAGCATAACCCAATCTCCTAAAATCCTGTACTATTTATTGCATTTGCCTTTGTATTCTTGTCATTCATATAAACCGCTGTTGGATTCTACATCTGCACACAATCAAGAATGGCTTTGCATTGGTTAGGGCAACATCCAAAATGATGTCCTTTCTGTTACAGTTGTGCATAAAAGACAAGGCATACTTAATTCACAATACCTCTGAAATTTACGGAAATGGAATAAAAAGAAAGAAGGAAGACTTTTGATACAGCACTTTTAATGTGTACATTCTTTTATGAAAACAGCAGCTGTTTTAAATACTAATGGTTGAATAGATACAGGTCATAAGTATCAGCATAAGTCAGTTGTTTTCAACACAACTGTCATACTGTCTGAGAAAAATTGTTTATGATAATGTTCTTTTGTTGATATAATCAAATCCAAAGCGCCACCCCCAAATGTTAGGAGACACAGTTGGCACTGCAGAAAAGCTGCCATTTGGGCCACGCAGACAATATCAGTAATCATTCAAGCAACTTTGATTGTGACCATGCTGCTTAATTGATAGTCATGGTCTTTGTGTTAGGGACTGCAGCAATTATCTAGTTTACTTTTTTCAGATATTTGCTACAGTTTAGCAAAGATTTTTGATAATACAAAGAGGTGTAGGTTCATAGGTATGTATGACCACTAGGGCCCTTATAAGCATAGCAGTGCAACCTAAATGTGACCCACAAATTTGATTTATATAGCTGGTGATTTACTGTCTGCCTCTGTCCAGCACAGATGTAGCAGCCAGACAAGCATCTTGAGGCCTCCTATGTCTTTGTTGATAATTTATATGATAATTCTGTCCATGGCTTTACAAATCAGACTAGTCAGATTAATTGGTATGTAGTTTCCAGGATCTGTTGGAAGTCCTCTCTTATGGCGGTGACTGTCGCAATTCTCCATTCAAGTGGCACAAAGCCTGTTTTAAGAATATAGTTAAATAAAGAATCCATGTGTCCTGATAAGTCATATTTTAGATTATTCAGGAGGCATCCTGGGATGTAATTCGGGCCCATTGAGTACATGATCTTGGCTTTAGTGAGTGCAGCCAGCACATGCTCCCTAGTTACAGTGGAGAGGTTATGTTTTAGGGTGTTTTTGAGGGGAGGGTTTGGGGTGAGAAGTGGGTAAAGCTGAAACTATATTTGTCTACTTATAGGTTCACTATAGCACCAGGTACAGCGAATATGGCACCATTACCCACCAGTTCAGTACATTGCTGTGTGTGGCCCTTGAGTTTTCTAACATAGTTGTAGAAGGCCTTATGCTTATCTTTCACCTGGAAGGCTATCTTAGTCTCAAAGTTGGCTTTGCTTGACCTAATTAGCCATCTTAATTGCCTATTTACTTCGATGAGAAAGTTTCTGTCTTTATGGGAATTAATCTTCTTGATTTTTTATGCTATATTTTTTTCCTTTTGTTGTATATCCTATTTAATTTGGGATGCCACCAGGGCAGTTTATTCCTAGGGTTACTCCTGGGCTTACTTCTGGTAGATACAACAGCCTCTGTGCAGCCATTGACATGGTTTTACAGAGTTTCAGAGAACAATTCAGTACAGGCTGCTGTATTCTCTGGGTTTGCAGGGGCACTGGATTTTGACAAACTATTACTTAATAAAAGGCAATTTGCTTTGGAATAATTCCTAACTGTCATTGGTTGTAATGGGATTATGAAATTGATCTTGATTTGAAGGAGAAAGCTTTATGGGTGGACCTTATCAGGGAGGATGAGACATTGGGGGATTGTTTTCTCCCATATTTGTGAGCATGAGGTCCAGTATGTTGGAGCCTGCAGTGAGAGTATTCACTATTTGGTGAAGGTTATTTATATTTACAAAGTCCAGGAATCTATGTGCCTGTAGAGTTAAGGTCATGCAGGATTCCCAGTCTATAAAGGGTTAATTCAAGTCTCCCATGTTAGGTTTGATGATAAGTGTCCCCAGTAGGTCCAAATATGCATTGTGAGCTTTTTGGGACATAGAGGTTGGCCTATATTTGGCTAGGATATGGTACAGGATTTTGTCTATGATGATCTGCACATGGAGGAACTCCAAAACTTCATCCTGTTTGACCACCCTAAAGGTATGTTTGTTATTGATGTATATTGAGACAACTCAACAATCATGAGCGGACAGGTGATCCGCTGTGGCGACCCCTAACTGGGAAAAGCCGAAAGAAGAAGAAGTTACTGCAAACTAATAAGGGCACTTTATTGGAGCAGCGTATGCTAAACAGTACTAAATTTTAGTAACGTTAATGTTTATACTATACTGAATTGTACTAAATCTGTAGGTATTGCCACTTGACTCCCAACTAGCTGAATGCAGATTAGGACTCCAAGCTTTGCTGAGCTCCTGGAAATGAGCAAGAGGCAACATTTAGTGAAGGAGATTTACTAAAGAGCAATACTAGTTTGCTGGGTAGGCACTCAGTGTCATGAATCTATAGAAAGCAATGGGAGGTAAGAGTACATAAATAGCTTATACAACAACCAATAACTATGAAAGAAGGACAGGGGGGACTTTGGAAATCAGATTATCATAACGGGTGGAGGCTTGAGACACAGCCTTATAAAACAACAGCAGCAAAAGGCTAGGAGGTTGTTGAGTAGAACAAGCAGACTATCTAAAGAGGCATCCAATTAAATAAAGGCTATATTGGGATTCTTTGAGAAAATTTAGCTCAATGTGTTAGAGGGTAATGGAGCAGACACAGAATGCAACTCTAATCAGGTAGTGTAGAATAAGGAAGAAACACAGTCTTCCCACAACTTCTAATTAAACTACAAGACTAAGGTCCCAGAACATGCTAAAAATGCAAACTGATGTAACAGAGCTGAAAAGTACAAAGTAGTATTACCTCACAGGTCACTATAAGTGTAACTCAAATATTTAAGCAGAATTGAAATAATTAAATAATTTAATTCTCTTTCCTTTTTTTTTGAAAAGCTGGTTATTCACAGTTCCACACCTCTCCAAGTCTTGGATAAAAGACACTGAGTGAGTTAGCTCTGTGCTGAAAATAGGAGGCTAGCTAGAGAACTATCCAATCAAATAAAGGCAATATTGGAGGGTTTTCAGAAACTTTAGCATACTGTGTTAGTGGAGGATAGAGCAGACACAGAATGCAACTTTAAGCAGGTAAAAAATAAGCAGAACATAAAAGCACTGAAGCACAAACAGGAGCAGAGACATTTCTCCCACTATTGACCTTCTACTACAGGCAAGGAACCAGACTACAGTAAACTGTCAGTCATCCGGCATGCATGGGGATTGGTAGATGCTGGATAACTGTAGTTTCTAGGTTGCTTGAGAGTTACTATTAAAAATGGGCCTGACTAATACTGTACTCTATACTATTGTTTGGTATCACTTGTTCTCAAGTTGGGGAGAGTGGGAATGTATTCCTATTTTCCTTTTTAAAACTCTAAAACTCTAAAACCGTAAGGTATGGTTCTGCAGGATGAAAACAACGTGATACCCTTGAAAATGATACTGTATTTCTTCAATATTTTTTGCTGGTTGCTTGAGTTCTGGTTATCTGATAATTTACTGTATGCAGAAATTTACCAGTAATGCTGTTTATGGAAAAGGTGCAATAATAAGTGACTAAGGCTCAAAATCTGGCAGTAGTACACAGTTCTGCCACAACTGTGAATTAAATAATTTCATGTACTTTTAAGTGTTTAAATTTGGGAGGATTTTAGTTCTCAGCAATACATAAGTGCTGGTATTTATAGACACTTCTGCAACACTTGGCTATAAATACTCACAACCTGTGTTAGCATCAGTAATTTACCCACCAAAAGGATCAGTGTTCAAAACAGCTTAAATAAGCCAAAACTTAGTGGGCTTTTAGTTCAGATATGTAAACTAATAATTACCTAATTTTTTTGTTTATTTATTTATTTATGTATTCATGTTTTGTTAACCAGGCTAATCCTACTGGACAATGTCCATTTTTAAGAGGTGACCCAAGGAGGAAATGTCCAAAATAATACAGTAAAAGAAAAGAACATGATATAAACTTAACTCATTGCAACTCTTAAAGATATACCCTGCCAGGAGTGAATACGACTTAACACTGGCAGTAGCCATTTCCCATACATAGACAGCTGTACCACAGTGATTCTACACCATCTGCGGAATCTCCACAGTGGCATCTACCCACAGCTTACTGCAAATATTAATGAGGCATTCTAGTGGAATGGCGTATAATAATGACTCATGCTCTGCCATGGAAATGCCTGAGGTAAATGATTTACCTAGGCAAGCAGTTCATAGAACTTCTTTGCTGGGTAAATCAATTTGGCAAGGCTTGTTATTTACCTTAGCCATATGTTCACATTGACCCATTACTTTCAAGTCGAGAGACTGAGTTAAAGGTAAGTGTCAGGGAGTTTAGTGGAGTGAGAGGTGGTTGTAGGGTGTGTGTGTGTGTGTGTGTGTGTGTGTGTGTGTGTGTGTGTGTGTGTGTGTGTGTGTGTGTGTGTGTGTGTGTGTGTGTGTTTAAAGAAAACAAGCTCACAGATAGCCTGAAATGAAAAGCTTGCATTTTTGCTGTTGACACAAACATATACAACAGGGCTCATGAAAATGAAGACATTGAAAGGACAAGATGCTACAAAATTTGAGAATTAGCCTACAATAAGGTAGCTATAATTCAAGGAACAATACATAAACTAATGTATCCAGTAAGCAAAAATCATGGTGGTGATGATGGCGAGAGTGTAACAAAAGGAATCCATAAGCAGTCACATCACATATCCTAAAGATAAAGGAATCAGTGTAAGAATACAGCAAGAAATGTTGGTAGCACATTGAGGTGTACAAGAAGAAGGAATAGCAGTACCAAATGAGAAGATATTATCCTTATGTGAATAGACTATTGGAAGACGTAATCAGTGTTTAACAGACTTCACAGAGGCAGTTCAGATAAGAGCTTCACTAAAAATCCACATAAAAAAGTTAACATGAAGTATTGACCAAAGTAGGATGAAAAGAAATGTGACAAAAATGTTTAGAGTGTAAGTGGTACCATATTTCAGAAGAAAAGATGTTGATGAACAAGGTGACAGTTTGAATGAAAAAGGTTTTTTAATGGGTGTCTACTCTTGGTAAGATATGAGGAAGTAGTATTTCACAAAAATAGGTTGTACATGAATGGGACAGCTTTTTGAAAAATAAGTCAAAAGTAGTGCATGAGTTTATGAATGCATGAGGATGTCATCACAATGTTAATGTTAAGAGGTTGGGAGGGCAAATATGTTAGTAAGCTGTTAACATAGGTATGAACACACTGATTTTGAAAAACTAGAAATAATAAATTAAAATGGCTAAATGTCAATTCTGAAAAAGCAGAATCCATGAAAACAGTGTCTTTGAATATTTCTTCAC
The DNA here is from genome assembly GCF_019279795.1 of Protopterus annectens. Classification (NCBI taxonomy): domain Eukaryota; kingdom Metazoa; phylum Chordata; order Ceratodontiformes; family Protopteridae; genus Protopterus; species Protopterus annectens. The sequence continues at coordinate 437,473,737 of NC_056738.1, read as the reverse complement.
TAACTGTCATTCAACAAACGCAAAAAAGTAATTTCTCAAAATAAAAAATTTAGTCCTGAAACTACTTTTGTGAAGGACACACCCCATACCAGCAGATGTGCCTCTGCAGCCTCAATGTAATGCAACTAACTGAGGTTTTGGCTTGTTTGAGATAAAAAACAAAGTTTCTCTATCCCAAAAACTCAGAAGTATGACATTTCCTGGCTTGACACGATCCCAGTCAGTGAAAATATCTCCCCTTGCAAGGATCCTTGACACATATGATACTACCAAAATAGCTCATCTAGTCAAGAAGAGAGCCTCTCCATGCAGAGATGAGGTTTTTACCAAAAATGCCTTATTCCACCAAGTCTAAAACTTTAAGAATGACAACCTTTCACATTCATGCAGGTATTTTTTTTTTCTTAAATGCCACCTAGTGATAAAAGATCATGTGTAAGTAGAAGTGTTTAAAATTGTTAGACCATTCATAAATTGTAGAAGGAAGAGGATATTAGTAGGTTACTCCCAAATGAGTCATCTTTTTACAGGTTGCTGGTAGTAAAATAAGTCACTTCGGTATTAAAATATTAAATTATTAAAATGTTCCTTTTTACATAGTTTGAGCTAGTACACTAAGAAATATATGTATTCTAAGCAAAGCCATTCTGTTTAGTGAAAGCCATTTATTCAGTCTAACCTATGTTACTGTCTCTGCTGCAGGAGGATGGAGCCCTGAATATATAGTTTAGCTGACCAAAGTTTGATTAGTGGCTTATGTACTGGTGGAGCAACCTGTGATGGCTGTAAGTGAATGGCTGACACTAATTCACTCATCCTGGGGGCAGGGAGGGGGGACTTGCCACTGTTTAACTGCTAAGAAGTAGAGACCAAGTGATGTAACAGCAGGAATAATTAAAGGTGGGGAAATCAGACTACCAATCAAAGTATAAGTGCTATAACTTGAAATTTAGTGTGGGTCTGTGGAAGCGCGTGCAGGCGCACACACACAAGCACGAACACACACAACATGCATGTAGACACATTAGATCAGCCTGAAAAATATATAGTAATGTGTTTACCTTTCTTAAACCTGTCTGCCATGTTTCCGTCTTTCATGCAGTTGTGAGTCTAGGAGGATACTGTGTTTAGGTCCCAGTAAAGTGGTAAAACATGAAAAATCTTAGCAGCTTAGTAAATCAAATGTACAACTAATGTAGTGACATATCATTTTGAAGATCTTATATATATATATATATATATATATATATATATATATATATATATATATATATATATATACCTCTAAACCTCTTAGCTCAAGAAATCTGGATAAAGCCTAAAATAACGGATGGACAAAGGCTCAAAAATAGGGACAGATTTTAAATATTGTTTTTATAAAATTAGAAAGTTGCTAAAATGACAAGATTTCAGTTTGCAAGCATCTTCTAAAGGATATGAAGTCTGAAACTCAAATTATGTCATTGTGTAGGGACTTCTATCTCAGTGATTTTTCAGCAGACCACAACTTTTATAAGGAACTGACCAAACAATGAGATAAAAATCTGGATATTCTTCAAAAATCTGGACAATTTGAGAGGTATGCCTGTCAGTAAAATATTGTCAATATACACTCTTGATAGCTCCATTTTGTCTGTGAGAAAGCTTGCCAGAAAATGGTATTTAAAATAATAATAGAAAGTTGGAATGCAGTCTTCTCTGTGCTGCAAATTGTATCATCAGCAGTTTTCATAATGTTTCTGCACACAAATTCTTCACATCTTAAATAGATAAAAAAAGACCATCTCATGCATATAATATTAGACAACCGTAAAGATATAGGTGTTGCTTCTTGATTAACATGGTGACACAAATGAAGCATGCAAGGTGAAAAAGGGAAACTGTTAACCTGTAATGAGAATTGCAACAGAAAGGTAGCCTGCAAATACAAACTGACGTTTAACTTACATACCCATTGTGTTCACAGACAGTGTGCTCAAAGAAATGTATTTCACAGCACTGTCCTTCACTCTCTTTCAGAGCTGCAAATAATACTAACGTAGGAGCTCTAGAGGCACTCAGATTACAGTGCTATGGACCTGAGAAGGAAGCAAAGGCAGGAGAATTATGTATTACATATATGGCAAATGGATACTCATGCTGTCATTGGTCAGTATAGACCAAATGATACCATGTGTTTTTGCTGCCAGATTTGAAGGTTGAAGGGATAGTCATTTAATACCTATAACAAAATAATGTAATTTATTAGATCAAATTCTGCCTCCTTCCTGTTTTTATATTTGTGGCCCTAATTATAGCACTAGTAGAAGGCATGATAGATGGCAAGAGTGAGGAGAAGAATAAACGTCTGGGAAGTTTCATTGCACTGGACTTTGAAAGTGAAAACACACATATTTTGTCTTGTGAAACCCTTATTTCATTCCAGCCAGTGATTACAGACAATAAAGTGAATCCACTTTCATCCCCTTCTAAACTGTTATCATTGTAGGAGCAGCTGAACAGGCCTTTTTATCTTGTGGCACAAAATGAGAGAGCTCAGATGGCTAAACAACACAAGAGTTATCTGACATCACACTCTGGTGGGTTCCAGTTATGGCTCCTGTAGTTGCTCTGTGCTGAGTTCAATGGGCAAAATAAACAGGGTTGCTGTCAGAAAAATATTATCCTTGAGTACAGCCTGAAAGGCTTAAAGAACAGCTGTCAGATAGATAGCTGTAACATAAATTTATATTTAGACAAAACTCACCTTATTTTGTCAGTTAAAGACTATGGGCCAGATTTATAAACATTCTGTGATGTGTACAGAGCTATGTAAATGCCATAGTAGGCTTTTTGTATTCAAGAAGCATCCCTACACAGTGCTGCATGGCCCTCCAATACAAAGAGGCGTAGCACCACAAAGGGCTAGCCTCACAGTCATGTGAAATACTAATGGGATATTCTGGGAAGAAGCATATGTTAAATAGCCATGTGTTTTCTCTCTGGAACTACCCCAGGAAGTCATCTACATGACCAAGCATTTGTTTTTCAGTCTGCTCAGCCATGTAGATCAACACATCCATTCTGACCATGTAGTAGTAATGAATTCAGCCAAGAGGCCATGTTCAACAGTGAACACAAACTTGGTTGGGGGAGGAAACCAATAGACACCTGAGCTTACTGTAAAAGTGCCATAACAGCACTAGAGTGAAAATGAGAATCATGGGTAGGGGGTACCACCAGACCCAAAGAAGAATAATGTGGAAAAGTGCTATCCTGACACTATCAATACTATGGGGACTGGAGGGGGATACACACTGTACAGTGCTGTGCTGACACCATCATTACAATGGGGAATGAAGGGGGATACACACTGTACAATGCTGTACTGGCATCAGCATTACTATGCAGACTGGAGAGGGATACACAATCTTTAGTTCTGTACTGGCACCACCATTACTAAGGGGATGGTGGGCTTACACTTGATGCTAGGGAAGAGTGCCATAAGGCACAAAATAGTACGACAGGGATGGGGAGGGGACACCTGTAACACTCTTAACTGCCATAATGGCACCAACCACAGTACAGGGATTGGAGGTCAGGGGAGGGCCATTAAACTACCAGGAAATATATAATTCCTGCAGTGGCACCAACATTACTATGGGGATCAAGGGGGTGGGGGAACCACTAGACACTGGAGATTAGACTGTAGAGTGCTATAACAAAGATAATATGGGGACAAGGACTGGGCATGGGAGGATACACTAGACTGCCGGAAATACTCTTAAAAGTGGCACGTTTGTTACTTCTGGGATCAAGGTGTGTAAACCACCAAATACTAGGGCTAACGCTTAAGTGTCATTTTGGCACCAGTGTTAGTATGGAGATTAGATGAGGTGGGGGAACCACTACACCACTAAAAATTATCTCTTTAAAGTGCTATAATAACTCCAACATTGTACTGTGGATCATGAGTGGGGGATACACAAGACAAAGAGGGCTGGACCTTATAAAGTGCTGCAATTGCACTGAAGTATTACAGAGGTGGGGGGACCATGGGAGGCTAGGGATAGATTCAGGGACTATAGTGTGTGTATGTGAATGAGAGAGTGACCAGAGGGGGAAATTTTACTGCCTACATGAACAGCAGGGTATTACCACAAAGTGCAGGCAAGCAATGATCTGCACTCCCAGCAGTACATGCAATTCAGGAAACATGGAAATTAGCCAATAATGAGGTCTAACTTTGATGGGGCTAACATATTCTTGAATCACATTTAGGCATGTCATGCTGGAAGGGCATTTCAAGGGTAAGCTGGGCCTTTAATGCATTCCTGGGTATGTTTCTCTTTCATTATTACTTACTGAGGTAACGTGTATGAAAATATTTGCTACTGTTTTTCTTTTCACATCTCTGTTCCTGAAATTATTACAGTGGCTGTGATCACAGTTACGTAGATGGAAAATGAATGTGTCACAGAGGAGTAAGACAGTACTGATAGCTGTTTAGAGAGAAAATTAAGCTAGGTGTTGGTTTCAAACTGAAAACAGTTTTCATTTTGTGGGGGGGGGGGGAGTGCAGAAGACTCATGGTGAGAAATTTATAACATTTTAAACTTGCTTTTCATGTAGTAGGCATATAATTT
>NC_056738.1:437449112-437464112 GCF_019279795.1 Protopterus annectens | reverse complement strand
TGGCATTTTGACTATATATGATTCATTATCTTTTTTTCTGAGTTTCTATTTTTCATTTTACACACGTGTATTTTTAATGATTGGTTGTTGGTGTATACACCTTTAAATCTTGTAGTATTTAAGGAATACCAGGACGTACCATCTTTAAATATTCTTTTCTCTGCACTGATGAAGGCCATTGTTTAGGCCGAAACAGGTTTGCTATGTTCTGTTTTAATATGCCACAATAAAAGGTTTCTGCTTGCCTTTAACCTTGTGCTGGCTCGCTTTCTGTGTTTTGACTCATTTTGGATTGAGCCGTGCACTGGATCCACCGTGCGTGATTTTGGTTTGCTCTATACTGTTTCTTCACACACTGGGGATGCTTGGTTGGAATGGCAGCAAAATTTGTGGCCTCGTTTATATCTTGGACATTTCTATTATCTTCCTGTGTTTAATTGAACCATTTGGTTATTGGATGGAGTTTTGACCCATTAAGGTGACTTTTCCTGATTTCGTTGGTTAATGGTGTAAATATTTTTACGTGAAGACTGGTACTGTGTATACTTCGAGCACGCTGATTTTTTTCGTGCTAATATTGAGATTAAATCTTGAAGTCAACCTCTTAGGTGTTTATTGGGCTCGGATTTCTTGTGCTTCCTACTCATGTTTTGTTTAATTTGTGTGCTCTCATTCCATCGCTATATCAGTCTGTGATCGAATATACTACGCTAGACTGAGGTTGTTTGTTCCAGTCATTCTTTCAATGTATCTGGTATTATTTGGAACTATGTGTTTGGGATCCATATAAATCAGACAACCAACTCATGAAAGGTGATTCGATCATGTTGGGATTTGGGCCCTTGTTCGCGATTTGACAGTGGTGGTATCGATATCTAATTAACGGAGTTCATCTTGTTTATGGACTTATTTCTGTGCGTTTGTGCGTCAAGAAAAGTTTACCAATATTTCTGAGACTGTCTTGCGACATGGATGCATTTATTCCACATGAGACTGATTTATTGAATGGGGCCGTCTTTTGGACAATATAGACTTTTGAATATCATATTGTGACATGGTTTTGCCTTGTATAGCTCTCTTTTCAGGATAGATATACACATGTTTTTTGCTACTTTTGATTATATATCTTCAAATATTCAGCAGGTTTCTACTCGTGATTATATTGTGTTTTTTTACAGGTCATGCTACCTTTTCAGATAGTAACATTGATCAGGTAGCTAATGGTGTTTTGAAAGTTTTGTCTAGGCCCAGGCCTTACAGGAATTACTCACTAATTAGGTTTTCTTTAGCTCAAAAATTTTTGGATCTTAGGTGTATATGAACTGACTTAAAATCGGTATGTTTGAATATCAGAATATTATTTTTACTCCATGAACAGAACATTTTGGTATCTGATTCAGGATCATATGGTTCATTTTTACTACACTGAAGGGGGTAGATTGGTTTTCTAATAATGTATCCATGGTTTGAAGCCATAAGGCTAAAGGAAGTGTTTTTTACATTTAAGGCTTTACTAAACATTTTTTGGTATCCTTACAAACTTTATTGCAAGTTTTGATTCGGTTTTTTCATTGCATATAAGGCTCTGAATGTATCATGATTTTGATTCATCTTATTAGATCTATTGTCATATGGTAGAGACGTATGTTGACCGTATTTTGATTGAAATACATTTCTTAATAGATATCATTTGAGTCCTGACATATGCGGGCCGCTGTCTTGTCCTTTTTCCCTGATAGTGTATATATCATACACAATTTTGGCCTTAAAAATTATTGGTTAACAGTTGAGACGAAGGTCGGCTGTGTGTATTTCTTTATGGTTGTGAGGTGTAATAGTGTTTTTCTTAATATGGATACCAGATTTGTTTATGTCTTCCTCTATGAACCAATATAACTTTGAATCGAAATACCAATAATATTATTATGGCCCTTGGTTTTTAGAATTTACTAATGTTCTGTTCACACATACCCATTTGGTTTGGTGCTTAATTACCTACATTGTGTTTAACTAAATTGGATTTGGCTATTTTTTGGTCCTTTAATGATATAAAAATATATTCACCCTGATTGTCTTTTAAGATTCATAAACATTGATCTTTTGATGGACAGTATGGATTTAAGAGGTATTTTGCAGGGTTTGTCTGCCGACAAAGATAATTTGGAAGCCTTTGGCTTAAATATTTTCGATTCTGGGAACTCTAATATACATGCATGGGACACCAAGCATGCGTGTGGTACTTTGTTCCACAAGATTACAAAAAATATGAGGGCTTTAAGAGCCAGTGTATGGCACTTAAAGTTGTTTAAAGCTTATAAGTTAAAAAATATAACCCCTCGAGGACTCAGAATCCAGATCCAGCCTCTTGTAGGTTTGATTGATGAGCAATTGACCAAAGATTGGGCTAAAACCCAACATGATGCGCCCATGCTATTTGTGAACACACTTGTTTCATACTACAAACGCATGGTGGAATTACAGACAGTTGAAGTCTGCAATAATTGTTTAGAAGCCCAGGTCTTTGAACATGAGCAGTTTTATCCTAACCATATTAAGGAATTAGCAAAGGACCTAGCCACCCTGGAGACACAATTAGTGAAAAGGAAAACACAGAAGTTTGAGCGTGATTTGATAGATTATGAGAAAGGCAAATCTTTTGTTGCCCATAGAAATGTAAGATTTTATGATTCAGTTAGTAGAGTGAACAAGAAGAAGAGGCCTAGATCAATATTGAAGAAAAACACTCATTCTACCAGTAGCATCACGGATGAGGATACTTCCTCGGTTACAGATTTTGAATGCCCCTCCAACCAGGGGTCCCCAGTGGCCAAGCGCAAACCCTTAGTAGACCCTTTAGAATTAGAACACGTAAGGGGGCAGGAAACATAGGAGAAGGGGCATGCAGTCTACAACAGTTGTTACAGAAGATAGTGAAATAATCAACAATGTGCACAATATATCCTCTTTTGAACTGTCACCTGTTCATAATAAAGTTCTTAATAAGGGTCTAAATTTTGTACCTTCCTCCTTTGTTTCTGAACAGACACTTGTGAATGAATTAAATGAATTTTGTCGATTGATCAATTTAAAGATATTCTTTGCAGATTTTGATTGCTCTCAAAGTTCTTCTGGTTTCCAATTTGGGAAGTCGAGTTTTCAACCACCCATGGATAAACATGTGGCCATATTCAGGGAATGTGTGATTAAGGATTTACATTTCTCCCCTGGATATCAACCTATTAAACACAATCTTACTTTATTGGAGCAAAAAGGGTTACAAGAACTTAGTTCCAATCATGATATTGTGATCTTGCCAGCTGATAAAGGGGGAGGTATTGTGGTTATGGATCGGGTCATGTATATTGCTGAAGCTAATAAACAACTATTAGATGCTAGATTTTACATGCACATGGTAGTAGACCCGACACCCAACTTTAAAACACTTATTGATTCTTTCCTGGATATGGCCACAGAAGAAGGGGTGATAGACCAACATATGTGCCAACAATTGAAGGTCCCTGATCCTATTCCTCAGTATCTTTATTTGCTGCCTAAAATACACAAGCATCCCACTTGTCCTCCTAGCCGGCCTATTGTCTCAGGCAGAGGCTCTCTTACGGAGCCATTGTCTGCATTTTTGACCTATCATCTTAAACCTCTACTGTCGATGGTCCGGACCAGACTCAAAGATACTACTGAATTTTTGAACATTATCTAGGATACTCAGTTGGAATCAGATTGGTGGCTCTGCACTATGGATGTCACTTCCCTTTATACTAGTATTCCACATGAGGCTGGTATTTCAGCTATAGCATTTTGGTTGGAACAATCTCAACTTTACACCACTGGATTTAATAATTTTTTAATCCAAATGGTTGAATATGTATTAACTAAAAATATCTTTTTCTTTGAGGGTCAGATATATTGGCAAATAAGGGGTACGGCCATGGGGGTGCCTTTTGCCCCAATATATGCGGACCTCTTTATGGGTTTTTCTGAGCAAATATATATATATATATATATATATATATATATGACACTCGTAACAACATGTTCTTGGCTGAATTGGACATTTGGAGGAGATATTTAGATGATTGTTGGATGGTGTGGCAGGGTGATTTGCTTTTGGCCCATGAATTTGTCAAATATTTGAACAATAATCCATGGGGCATTAATTTCACCTTGGATATGCAATATCAAGAGATCATTTTTCTGGATGTCATGATAACCCGACAAACTGATCATACTTTGGCCACAAGAGTGCATAGAAAGTTTCCACAGTACAACACTCTTTTGCATGCTTCTAGTAATCATCCCCGCCACATCATCAACAACATCCCCAAATCCCAATTTATATGTATTAAACGTATTTGCTCATCTACAAAATCCCATGAGGAATGTGAACAGGATCTTTGTGACAGATTTATACATAAAGGATGTAACAGACCTCGCATTTATCAAACTATCAATGAGGTCAAACACATGCCACGTTCACAGCTTTTACAATACAAACAGGAACGGGGGGCCTCCAATATTTCTAGAACCCAACCCATTAGATTTACGATGACTTTTGGGAGTAATTCATCTTGGTTCAGGGAAATTGTCAATAATCATTGGGGAATCTTGCGGGCACATGAGTTCTTGTCTGACATTCTACCTGAAAAATGTGCCTTTTCGTATTGTAGGGGACGGACAATCAACTCACATTTTACATATTATAAGAAACTTCATTTAACAACAACATCTATACAAACTACTTTATTCGGTGATCCATTGATTGGTTCGTTCCCCTGTGGTCATTGCAGTGCATGTAGGCATATGGCCAAGAGTAAAGAATTCTCCAGTGCCAATACTTCACGGGTATTTCAGATCAGGGTCTTTGGCAATTGTAGTACAGACTGGGTGGTATATTTAGCCACCTGTACATGCTTTTCATTTTATGTAGGTCAAACCTTTAGACCACTGAGATTTCGAATCAGTGAGCACCTTAGTGCAATTAGAATGAAAAAATTAACAAATGCTTTATATAAACATACTCTGACCCATAAAACAGCACAATTTCAATTTGTTATTATTGATAAGATTCAGATGCCAAGGATTTCTAAAGCGGGCTGGCATGATAAGCTAAATAAGATGGAATCCTTATGGATCATCAGGTTGGATGCTTTGTTCAAACCTGGGCTAAATGAATGCTAAATGCTTATTAAATAGTTATTCATGCTGGCTATGAACTTTGCATTTGGTCTTCTTAAGTATAGCTTTATGTATGGGTTTTATGTGTATGTTTACATTGTTGCTTTGGCATTTTGACTATATATGATTCATTATCTTTTTTTTCTGAGTTTCTATTTTTCATTTTACACACGTGTATTTTTAATGGATTGGTTATTGGTGTATACACCTTTAAATCTTGTAGTATTTAAGGAATACCAGGACGTACCATCTTTAAATATTCTTTTCTCTGCACTGATGAAGGCCATTGTTTAGGTCAAAACCAGTTTGCTATGTTCTGTTTTAATTTGCCACAATAAAAGAAGGTTTCTTCTTGCCTTTAACCTTGTGCTGGCTCGCTTTGTGTGTTTTGACTAATTTGGAATAAGGAATATTAATAATTGGTATACAAAGAGGAGGGCAAGCCAGCGATTTTTGGAAAAGAGCCAAACCAGAACTAAGCCAAAGATCTGGCTTGACTTTTGGAATCCATTAAGAGCCATGCCAGGGCACAAAGTGGACAGAGAAAAATGGCAGCTCTAAGTCCCAACCACACGCGCGTGCAAACACACACACACACACACACACACACACACACACACACACACACACACATACACTTTGCTTCTAAGGAAAGCATCTTTGAGGGCAGTTGTTTCCACACAAACCCCTGTGCCATTATCTGCATATGTTTCGCTTGACCATTTGTGAGGAAAGTGAAAGACAGCAATCACTGGTTCTCACAGATACACACACTACCCCTCCCCTCCCCTCCAACACATCACAGGTCAATGATCATTCAATAGCATAGTATATATTACCTGTGGTTTAACATACAATATGCCCCCAACCAAAAGATAGCCACCTTCTACTACTGAAGTCCACTTGTGATAAAGCTGAATATAATCAGTCTTATTCTCTTAGTCAAAACATAATTGGTGACAGGGACAGTGTTTAAATCATATTAAAATATACTTGGAGACCTACTACAATAACAGGTTTTCTTTAGCATACATTTTCTCCAGAATGCATAGCTCTCAAACTCTTAGTTCAAGAAACCTGGACAACTCCTAAAATTAATGGTAGGACAAAGGCTAAAAAATAGGAACACATTTATAAACTTAGAAAATTATTAGAATAACAGGAGTTGTGTCAGCATGCATTTTCAGAAAGACATAAAATCTGAAACTGAAATGTATGTCACTATTTAGTAACTTCAGTCCTCAGTGATTTGCCAGATAACCACATTTTTTTAAAGAACAGACCAAAAATATGAGGCAAAAATCTGGACATTGTGCAAAAATCTGGGCAGTTAAGAGATATGCCAGGTTATGAAGTCTGAAGTTCATATAGTTGCTATAATTTAGTGATCCTCCATAATTTGTCAGAATGCCACATATTTTATGAGGAACAGCCCAAAAATATCAAGCAAAAATCAGAGACATTCTGTGATATCAGTTAGTTCAGTAATGTAAGCCACAGATAACTGTATTCCAGTTTTGTTTTCATGCACATGTGGATGTTCCCCCACTCACAGCAACACAGTTCAACAATTTTGGATTACCTTGCTTTCCTTCCCCCAATCACAACTAGCCAGTCCAACCTGCCTTTTGCTTTCCACACTCACCCCCTCCACACACACACACACACACACACACACACACACACACACACACACTGTGAAGGCAAGTCAGTTTAACAGACATTTCACTGTTTTTGTTTTTAGTACTTGGATTACCTCACACTCCCCATAAAAGATGTAATGGCCACAGTGCAAGGGTGTAGCCAGGCATACTCTTTGTACTCTACTGAGTACATTTTTTTTTTCTGAGCATCATATCAACATGGCTTTATTTCAGGTCATATTATGTCTACAACTGTCTAAATTAATGCCTTTAACAAAAGATACAATATTGCTAATCTAAAAACAATGCATTTAATAGTTTAGGAGGAACAGCTATAAGTGCTACTTACATTAATTAAGTGCTTGGGGCAGCATTTTGAGTCCAGAAAATGCACAGAAGTTTCAAAAGATTCTTTGCCTTGGGACTGCATTTTCAGTTTTTACCTTGGCATGTTGGTCTTTCCACTGTTCCAAGAGTTTTATCAACAGTCCTTGGCCCCAATCATAGCCTTTTGCAGACTTCAGGACATCTATATTTTCCATATCTGAGTGATTGCTTCATTTTAGCCTCATCAGTGCAAATCATTTTATCTGCTCATCAGTTCACCATAAATCTTTTCAGCATTCTGGGGTTGAAGATTAATCTGAAAAGTCTTGTTTAAACTCTTTTCACAAGTTAGTTTCTAGGTTCTTTGCTATACAACTTCCTATCCTTTGCATATCTCCCTTCCGACAGTGTCATCTTATTGATTTCACTTTCTGAAGCTTGTTCTTGAGAGCATGTTCACTACGAGACTTCCTCAAAATTCTCTTTCATGTCTTCCTCCATCTTAATGGTTCCATTTGTCAGACTACACAACAGAAAAACTCAGTGGTTTCTCAAAACAATTTGGATCCAGCATGTTTATCCTTTGTCTTACAGATTCAAGTGCTTAATATCATTAAGAAAGCACTTCTACGGTGGACCAAATAGCTTAGATTAAACCCAGGTTTTCTTCTCCTCTTCCTGCTTAATCATTCATGACAGACATTTCAGCCTTTGCATGGGGGACAATGTCCAAAGATATCAAGGTTTAGGTCATTTGGGAGCATTATTTCAAGAATAAGTGTATAAATCTAATGGAGATGGTGGCTCTGATAAAAGGTGTCAAAGCCTAAAGTTAGCTGTGCAGCCCTTTGTGAAGATATTAGACACTGTGATTTCTGCTAGCATGTCTGGCTGAGGTTTTGTACTTAAATTTCAGATTAACCTGTGCCATCATGACTAGCTATGATATTATAAATAAGTTTTTACATATTGATTTATAATCTGTTTTTACAGAATGTTTTAAAGACTTAGTGTTCCTTTACATTTCTAACTGTGCATATTTGTGAAGAAGATTCTAAATGCAGACTGTCAGAATCAGCTGCTCTGCAGATGATGTCATCAGAATGTTGACATTTGCTATGTGTTACTGTCAGAGGCTGAAAGGCAGGAAGGAACTTCAGCAAATAGCTGTTAGTTGATTTTCAAAATATGAAATGAAAATTAAAGAACAGTTGTGACAGTTAAGCTAGTCTATAAAAGAACCTGCTGAAGTCAGTAGCTGTCAGTTAACAGTCAGTTACAGTTGCCAGTTGTAGCTGTCAGTTGTTTAAAGTTGTACTACGTAGCAGATACCCAAAACGACTCACCAATAACTGTAAGTCTGCCTTTGCTCTATTGTAATAATTTAGTTTAGATCAGGGACAGAGTTCTGTAGTCAGATAAGAAAATTTTAACTAATCAGTTAGAGTTTTTCTCAATGTTGGATATCTATCCTTCAGTACTGATTTAATTTTCCTGGTGATTGAGGTCTGTTTGTTTATTGGAAATCGCTGTTTTATATTTTTAATCATTTTGCTCATTATTAAATATTTTTATTAACTTGCATTGTGACTGATCAATCAGTATTTTCTTTCGTGATTTGAGAGTGTCAAAAGCCTAGCTGTTTTAGGTCATTTGCTATTGTTTGTTTTAATATCTAATTTTCAAAATTGGACACCCTATTAAAAGGGCATGTAGGCTCTCTGATTGGTGGCAGCATGTTACTGTATTATTTTGCGGAAGGGGCACGGCTGGAAATCTTGTCAGGATTTCCTAGAAATGTTTGGATGTGTGAGATTTAATTTATTTAAGTGTGAGCATATAAAATGTATTAAAGTGGGTCACATTGCTCTAAAGTGTGTACTAAGGAGATATATTTGAGGTGGAAAGAAGTATATAATCCAGTCCCAGGTTATAGAGCATGTTCCTGTCGTGCTCTTTGGGAAAAGTGTGAAATGTTACTCCTGTTTAAGTGACAGTCTCATATTTGAGTCATTTGTGAGGATTGAAGCTCCTTATTTACTGACCCAAGATAGTAATGGATGCCACATTATTGTTGGCAGTCTAGTTGGGTATTATCTGGATGACACATTATTTGGTGGCAGCGGTAGGCTTTTTAATCAGACTTCAGTAGCCTGTGGGTAGTTGTCATTAAGGTGTACACTCTTGATAGACACATAGTAAACATACAGAATCTCAGTTCACCACAGTTTTATTTATTTCTAGTTAGTTAGTCAGGGATAGCAGGCAAAGGTGTCAGTAGAAGACTATAGTAAGCTGACAAAGAACCAGCTGGCCAAAGAGTGTGAAGCCTGAGGACTGGTGCATGCCAACCTGACTAAGGAAGCAATGATTTCAGCCTTAGTTGCAGCTTCGGCTCAGACCACCCTTTCAGAAGATATCCAGTTTAGTATTGGGAATGTGCAGCCTGCAGAGACAGGATAGTCCACATTTTCTTCAGAGGACCTGAGAATCCATCTGGAGTTAAGCAGACTGGAACTGGAGGCTGAAGAAAGGGAGAGAATGCGATGTCTGGAGGCTGACGAAACAGAGAAGCAGTGCTGATATGAACTGGAGGCTGAGAAGAAGCAGTGTCAATATGAACTGGAAGCCAAATGACTGAGACTGAAGAGAGACTGTGCATGAACCCCAACGACTAGAGGTTAAACATTTAGGAGCCAAGGAAAATGAGAGACAGTGCCAGAATGAAGTGGAGCTTCTTACACTTCGAGAGTATCATGGAGGTAATGCGGAAGGGAATAACCAGACCCCATAAGCTGTGAAGGTCAGTAAACACTTTCCTTAATACAGGGATGGGGATGACTTTAATAGTTTGATGTATATATTTTAGAGAGTATATAGACAGTATGATGTTGACCATGAGCTCTGGGTTCAGCTCCTGACTCCCTTAATCCATGGTAAATCTGTTCACGCTATATCAAAATTGTGTGATGTAGATTGTTTGAATTATGTTAAAGTTAGAAAACTGTCTTCTTGATTGTTTTAAACTAACACCTGAAACTTATAGAAAAACAGTTTTGTGAACATAGATGCAAGGCAGATGAAAGTGTATGTGATTATATTGCTGATTTAAGTACTTACATTCACAGATGGGTGACTGGGTGTCAGGTAACCACTTTTGAGGGACTGGCAGATGTTTTGGTGAGGGAACAAGCCCCTCAGTACTTTGCCTAATGACATGAGAATCTGGTTAGCAGACAGAGAGATTTCATTCATTTATATAAATGTATGATTGTCTATGTCACTATGTTATAAATGATAATTTAATAAAGATGTTTATTAAAAAAAAAGGATTTGTTGCAGTGGTAAAAAATAAAGTACCGAAGGGTTACATTCCTCTGCCAGGGAAAGCTAGTTTCAGTGTTTTGAATTTGCCTGGCCACTAATGTCACTAATATAAATTATGAGCGAACAAGAAAAGCAGTTCTATATGCAGTGCAGAAATAATTACATTTTTTGGTACTTCATGCACACAGAAACGTGTACAATCATGTCTAAGGAACTCTGCTGCAGATTTTGCGTCACACACAGGGGCATGCAAACTGTGCGACATTTACTATTACTGCACAACAGAAATAAATGTCAAAGACAGGACTAGACTGCTAACTTCCAGGGAAGGCAATGGGCTTCTGTAAAAAAATTAAATAAAATGAAGTAAAATAAAAATAAATAAATAAATACCAAGAAACAAATCAAACAACTATATTTCACCTGCAATAGCATATGAAGGGATAAGGACAAGTATCAATTGTTCTCATATACATTATGAAAGTGAAAGAAAACCATGTTAGAGTTTGCATCTATCAGTAAAATTTATTAATTTATTTTACATTTGTTGACCAGGAGAGTCCAACTGGATTACAAGTCCATTTTCAGTGGAGGCCTGGGGAGAAAACTCCAAGACAACAATGTTTTTACAAAACATAGTTTTAAGGACAGACTTTTGACACACAATTTCCATAGAAGAAACTTTGACATACATATTAACTAACAGTATACATTTGTTCTCTACAATATAATATTAAATTTTAAAAAACTGGTAACCAACAGTCCAGGAATCCACACAGGTACAAATTTAACGCACTTTAATTTAAAATACAAAATTACAGCGTTTTCGCTGCTGAAAATTCAGCAGCTTCTTCAGAAATGGAATGAAAGCGCGCCAAGCTTTCAAATTTAAGGTAAAGGAAGTAGTTCAAAGACAAAGGGAGTGACTAAAAAACATCACTTCCTACTCCTAAACTTAGTTAAAGTAAAATAAACAAATAACATATAAAAAGCAAAACCAGCCAGCCCTAGGTTAACCAAATTCACATAAAATGACCTAGTAAACAGTTAAGTACATATTAGAATCTGCATTCACATTGTAAATTAACAAAAAAGTATAACAAAAAAAAATAAATAAATAAACAATATATATAAGAATTTTAAATATACAATGTAGATGTAACCCACAAACCACCAACTGTTGTTGTAAATCAGTGAAAGAAACCTTAAAGCAATATCAATAAAAGGTAATAATAATACAATCAAGTACTCAAAAAGTACTATATGTCCTCGCCTGGTTTTTGTTGAGAAGGATAACAAATTGATTTACAATATGTCTTCTCCTGGTTTTAGTTGCTTATGGAAAGCACAACATTGTTGGGGTAGTTTTCCCTAACTCCTGGAGAGATGGGATGAGCAGTAGATTAACAGTCCTAAGTGGGTACAGTACTATGATTGGTTGGCTTAGCAGAGTTACTTAGGTTAGGTGAAATGTTCTAATGAGACATTAGCCAGGGGGGATTCAGGAGCACAGTCAATTATTCAAAAAGTGAGTTTCTAAAAGGTATGAAAAGGATGGAAAATGAAAAAAGTACAGAATATGATTTTCCCTGAATCTGAAAGCTTCCTGCATGCTCAGTCTGGAAGTAAAGCACAAGTTAGAGATACAAGCAGCTAATAAATTTCATTTTATAGTTACATGTTTGATTCCCCCATTCTATACTTTCATAAGGTATAACTATGAGCAAGTCAGCTAGCTGCATAAGAACTTCTTGTTTTTGCCTAAGGACAGGAGTACAGGCGCTTGTGCCTTGTGGGTCTTATATATTTAGCAAGTAATAATAACGATTATTCCATATCTGCTGACTGGTGCAAAGTGACTCTTGATCTAAATTATACTCTTTGAGGTGATATAGATGTTGCCTCCATGTACAGCATATTTTCATCTGCTGTTTGCTTTTTGTGCACAGAAAACTTGTTGTAGTAAAGTAAAGTACTAAAAAAAACAAAAAAAACAATATAACCACTGAAGATGTATACAAAATGGACACTCAAGTAGTAGGTTCCTAAACAGCCTTGTAAAATTTTGACTAAGAGAACTTGGTAATTTTCACTGTACATAGATTGTGCAGGTAGTTCCCATCTTTGTGTTGAGGTCTTCTGTCCAAACCTGGAATTGAAAAACCTGCTTACATTTAAGCTGAGATAGAAGGGAGTGAGGTGTGAGAGAAACCTAACAGGGAGGAAGGTAGAGAAAAGGTAAAAAAAAAAGAAACCCACAATATAGCAGAGTAACAAACAATGGTGACTTAAGGGGTGCCTCAGTACTGCGACTCTGCAATGCAAGGGGTATGAACAGGAATATGGTGGAGCTGTATGCAGTGGAAGAAGAGTGGAGGGTGGACAATATTACTATCACTGAAGCCTGAGATGAAGAACAGAGAAAGCTGAGACATGAAGGTGCCTGGGTACATGCTGGTCAGGCAAAACAGAAAGGACAACTGGTGAGTGAATAGCAATCCACATAAAAGTGCATTAGATAAGAGGTCAGAGAGGTATACTACCAATTCAAGAATGGAGCAAGTGAGCAGACATCAGCAGAACCTAGGTTAAATCCCCAGAAGGTAAGATAGAGCATTAGATATGAGGTCAGAGAGGTGTACTACAAAAATCAAGAATGGAACATGTGAGCAGACATCAGCAGAACCTAGGTTAAATCCAGAGAAGGTAAGACAGAGCATTAGATATGAGGTCAAAGAGGTGTACTACCAAATCAAGAAAGGAGCAAGTGAGCAGACATCAGCAGAACCTAGGTTAAATCCCCAGAAGGTAAGATAGAGCATTAGATATGAGGTCAGAGAGGTGTACTACCAAATCAAGAATGGATCAAGTGAGCAGACATCAGCAAATCCTA
Organism: Protopterus annectens; assembly: GCF_019279795.1. Lineage (NCBI taxonomy): Eukaryota > Metazoa > Chordata > Ceratodontiformes > Protopteridae > Protopterus > Protopterus annectens. The sequence goes on along the minus strand of NC_056738.1, from coordinate 437,450,729 downwards.
GGTTAAATCCCCAGAAGGTAAGATAGACTATTAGATATGAGGTCAGAGAGGTGTACTACCAAATCAAGAATGGAGCAAGTGAGCAGACATCAGCAGAACCTAGGTTAAATCCCCAGAAGGTAAGACAGAGCATTAGATAAGAGGTCAGAGAGGTGTACTACCAAATCAAGAATGGATCAAGTGAGCAGACATCAGCAAATCCTAGGTTAAATCCCCAGAAGGTAAGATAGAGCATTAGATATGAGGTCAAAGAGGTGTACTACCAAATCAAGAATGGAGCAAGTGAGCAGACATCAGCAGAACCTAGGTTAAATCCCCAGAAGGTAAGATAGAGCATTAGATAAGAGGTCAGAGAGGTGTACTACCAAATCAAGAATGGAGCAAGTGAGCAGACATCAGCAGAACCTAGGTTAAATCCCCAGAAGGTAAGATAGAGCATTAGATAAGAGGTCAGAGAGGTGTACTACCAAATCAAGAATGGAGCAAGTGAGCAGACATCAGCAGAACCTAGGTTAAATCCCCAGAAGGTAAGATAGAGCATTAGATATGAGGTCAGAGAGGTGTACTACCAAATCAAGAATGGAGCAAGTGAGCAGACATCAGCAGAACCTAGGTTAAATCCCCAGAAGGTAAGATAGAGCATTAGATATGAGGTCAGAGAGGTGTACTACCAAATCAAGAATGGAGCAAGTGAGCAGACATCAGCAGAACCTAGGTTAAATCCCCAGAAGGTAAGATAGAGCATTAGATATGAGGTCAGAGAGGTGTACTACCAAATCAAGAATGGAGCAAGTGAGCAGACATCAGCAGAACCTAGGTTAAATCCCCAGAAGGTAAGATAGAGCATTAGATATGAGGTCAGAGAGGTGTACTACCAAATCAAGAATGGAGCAAGTGAGCAGACATCAGCAGAACCTAGGTTAAATCCCCAGAAGGTAAGATAGAGCATTAGATATGAGGTCAGAGAGGTGTACTACCAAATCAAGAATGGAGCAAGTGAGCAGACATCAGCAGATCCTAGGTTAAATCCCCAGAAGGTAAGATAGAGCATTAGATATGAGGTCAGAGAGGTGTACTACCAAATCAAGAATGGAGCAAGTGAGCAGACATCAGCAGAACCTAGGTTAAATCCCAGAAGGTAAGATAGAGCATTAGATATGAGGTCAGAGAGGTGTACTACCAAATCAAGAATGGAGCAAGTGAGCAGACATCAGCAGAACCTAGGTTAAATCCCCAGAAGGTAAGATAGAGCATTAGATATGAGGTCAGAGAGGTGTACTACCAAATCAAGAATGGAGCAAGTGAGCAGACATCAGCAGAACCTAGGTTAAATCCCAGAAGGTAAGATAGAGCATTAGATATGAGGTCAGAGAGGTGTACTACCAAATCAAGAATGGAGCAAGTGAGCAGACATCAGCAGAACCTAGGTTAAATCCCCAGAAGGTAAGATAGAGCATTAGATATGAGGTCAGAGAGGTGTACTACCAAATCAAGAATGGAGCAAGTGAGCAGACATCAGCAGAACCTAGGTTAAATCCCCAGAAGGTAAGATAGAGCATTAGATATGAGGTCAGAGAGGTGTACTACCAAATCAAGAATGGAGCAAGTGAGCAGCCA
>NC_056738.1:437410899-437448612 GCF_019279795.1 Protopterus annectens | reverse complement strand
GTCTCCGACATCTTTTTCTTAGTGGCTGCCGCAACCACCATGGCATCAACAGGTATTGGTTTGGATAAAAAATATTTGTCATGAGGCGCTGAGATGTATTTGTTGGGCCTCATAGGAATGGACTCCATAGTATCTGGTGACTCCCACACCCTTCGAGATAAAAGGTCCATCAACTCATCAAAGGGCAGAAAAACCCAAGAGGTGGAGGGTCGAGACCCAAAAGCCTTCAGGAGCACCAATTCATCCTCAGTAGGGTTATGGGGCTGCCAGTCACCCCTCTGCTTAAGAATATCTAGGATATCTGCAAAGGAGATATCCTCAGAGGGGGACTTAGGGGACCCTTCTGATTTCTCCAAATTGGTGTCAGATGTGATGGATTCCTGCGTGGAATCTAAATGTCTCCTCTTACATAACCTCTTCCGAGGGACCTCCTCAGTGGGAACTACTGGGGAGGTCTCAGAAGAGCAGGGTTCCCCCAATGGGGCTTCCTGAGGCTCCGGATCCCTATGCTTATGGTGGGTCTGCAGTGACGGAGAAGATTCTGGCATTTTCTGGGAGGAGGTGGCCATTTCAGATATTGTGGCTGTCCAGGGGGACAAAGCCCTCCTCATGGCATCGAAGGCCCCATGGCGCCAGTGCGAGGAAGCAATCAGGTCCAAAGACACCAATGACTCCTCCCACACCAAGACTGCAGGCTCCGAGCCCGAGGTGGGAGCCGAGCTCATCCGTGCCGAGGCCCCAAGGGGAAGAGGAATTGGTCAGACTCCCCTCCCCGGAGCCGAAGGGAGAGTGTCAGCTCCCAGAGTCCTCCTTCAGAGCAGAAGACATCAGGGTTGTCGGTATGACAGGTCCGAGGTGAGTGTCAGTACCAATGGTTCCACAAACGACTGAATGGCTTTCTCCAGCTCCAATGTCTCGATTCAAGTCAGAGGAGGAGCAGAAATCAAAGGAGCTGATGTTGTCAGCTCCGAAGTTGCCTGGGTCGAAGCTGACAGAATTTTAACCAGTAATGGATTCTGTAAAAGTCTCCATACCACACGATCCACGTTTGAATCCGACAGTCTGGAAGCTCGAGAGGAAGCTAAAGAAAGAGCCAGTGAACACAGAATTGGCGATAATAAAGTCGGAGAGACCGGTTCCAAAACTGGGGACTGGCTCTGACCAGCTACCTGTACTGATGGTTCCAAGGACTGTGGAACTGAGGCAGGCACCTTTTTCAAAACTTTCGGAGATGAAGAGCCCTTCAGATCCGAACTTGCAGATGAAGCAGAAGACGATGGTTTTGACAAAGGTTTTGGTTTCCCTGGAGAAGCAGTATCCAAGTTTGATTGAAAGGCAGACTTGATAATTCCACGCTCAAACAGCTTCCACTTCCTCTCAGCCAAGACCCTGGCACTGAACCCATGGCAAATGGAACAAACTTCCTGGAGATGAACCTCTCCTAGACAGTAAACACAGGTGGTATGACCATCTGTGATAGACATCTTCTGGTTGCATTTAGGGCACTTTTTAAACCCTGATTTAGCCTTTTCAGACATTATGCCAAATAACACCCAGTAGCAACCCCAAAGAAAAAGCAATAATATCTCTTGCCAACAATAATATCAATCAGAATATATCTCAATTGAAGAAAGCCTGGTAAAGGAAATAAGCCTGACCGGCTAAGTTAACAATAACTCAAAAAAGCCACTCGGCTAAACAGACTAGCTCTTGCAAACAAAACCAAGCCTAACCAGCTAGAGAATTATAAAAAAAAACTAAAAAAAGCCTAACTTCGGCTAAATGGGATAGGGGGGACTAACAAGGCACCAACAGGGCCTAATCGTCAAAAAGAAACACAAGTTCTGTCAACATTTTACTCAACTAGCACAAAAAACTAGCACAAAAAAAAAACTTAATGAAGGATAGTCTGTCCTTAGTTAAATACACAAATACTTTTTTCTTCGCCCGGAAACTGTCCAAAACTACAAAAAAGAACACACTTATCTGTAACAACGGCCTTAGCTGTAGAAAAATGCATGATCTGTTGCAGCAGCAAACTAGATCTGGGGAAGGTAGAAGTGCATTGTGGGATAGTGTTTCGGCCTCGAACTGTTAGAGACCTCAAACTTTGCAATTTGGCTGACTCGGAGTCGATCCCATCAGTAAGAATGAAGGCGAAATTGAGCAAATTCACATTTATTGTTTTTATTTTTAATTTCTATCAGTTGAGCTACTCTGGGTAATACGATAGTATAACACATAATAAAATTAATTTAGTTGTGTGTTTACTGTGTCTGACTCATCAGTTTTTGTTGTACTTCAGCAGTACTAAGGAGAAAAGGGAACTTTTGTATGGGGGGGCTTCTCGACCCAAGGGGTAAGACCTGGTTCCTCTTTGTTTGTTTATGTACCAAACTACTGACGTATTGTCTTTTTGAATCGCAAATGTTCCCAGAGGTAGAGCATCCTGAAAGGCTTGCAATGCTAAAGTACTGCTCTTATCTTCATATATATGCAAATTGGGCTCTTCGGGGGACCAAGTCATTGGAGTGTTTTCCCAAGTAAGTGACCCCCCCACCCAATCTGAGATGTGCCTGTGGTCACTATGGCCTTGGCTTGAAGGAGAATGAACAGACAGCCTTGTAAAAGCTGATCTGATTTTATCCACCACCAAAAGTATTTTTTGTAGGGTCTATATTGCCATCTTGAATGGTGAAAATATCGAATGCTCACATGAGCGAAACAGTACAAAAACAAACTTGCTATTGTTGGGGGCTGCACCCCCCACACCCCCTGCTAAATATATATTCCAACTCCAAGGTCGCACTACAGTGAGGAAAGGGCAAATATTCCATTCCTCACTGTACCGTGACCCCAAAAAAAATGTTTATGTTCCGATTCGCTCATGTGAGCATTCAATATTTTTACCATTTGAGTTGGTAATATAGACCCTTTTTTGTATGCCTGGGTGATCCTTATTTGAACTGACATCCACTGATAAAGAATTGACCATTGGGACAATAGCATACACCGAAGAATTCTCATATAATATCTTGCCAGGGGGACTAGATTATGGCTGCTGACATTTAACCCCAAGGCTTGAAGAATCAATTGGGCTGAAATTCTGATGCTGTGAATACTTTTTGCAACCTGGAATCTCAATGTCTGTACTCTGGCTAAGAGAAGTGAAGCTGTTGCAGATACTGTACTAAAATTTGCCCCTATGAATTCCAGTGTTTGAGATGGTTTCAACTGAGATTTGTTGTAATTTACTGTAATTCCCAGAAGGGATCAAGTTTAGATACCTGATCTCTCGCTACTATGAGTAGATGCCTGGTCAGAATGGTAATGAGCCAGTTGTCTTGGTACGGAAACACCCAGAATTCCTGCAGTCTTAAGTGAGATGCTACTACTGCCATGCATTTAGTGAACACCCTGAGGGCTGTGGTGAGGCCACAGGGCAGAGCTCTGAATTGGTAATGACTGGCTGCCAGCTGGAAGCATAAAGACTTTCTGGACTGCCTGTTCATTTTTATGTGATAGTATGCATCTTGAAGGTCTGTTGAGCACATCCAGTCATCCTTGCCTAGGAAATGCAGGATGGATTAAACCATGACCATCCAAAACTTTGAGTAGCAAACTGACTTGTACCATTTGCTGAGATCTAGAATTGGTCTCCAGTCCCTTGTTTTCTTTGGCAGTAAAAAAGAATCTTGAGTAAGTTCCTGATCCTTTCTGGTCTGGTGGGACCTCATGGATAACTCTTTTTTTCCTAGCAGCTTTTTTATTTCCAGGGCTTCTGCTTTCATCTGATTGGGTGGAACCATTTGGAAAGGAAACTTTTGTGAAGATGGAGGAGGAATGGGAAAGGGAATTATATGACCTCTGAAAATAATCCTCTGCACCCAGGTCTCTTTTGTGATATCTGGTTCTGTGGTGCAGGGATAAATGAACTCCGATTGCATCCAGAGGGGGACACTTGGATCTCCTTTCAGGAACATTGATAGGGTCTGTCAGGGAATGTGTCTCTAAACCCTTGGTTTTGTGGGTCTCCTCTGCTGCGTGGGTGGCATCTTCCATTAGTGTTCTCCCCTCTGCCTCTTGGGGGAACTATCTCCACATGGATCTTGAATAGGACCCTGACATTCCATGCTTTTCATCCCCCTCATTGATTCTTGGACAAAGACTTTTAAGGGGTCAAAAAACATACTCCTACAGCAAAGAGAATTCTATCCATCTTTATCATACCTGGAGAGTATATCCTTTACCTTGGGGCCAAATAAGTAACATTGGTCAAAAGGAGCACTGGGAAACAGTGACTTGAAGAGCTCCACAAAGTCACACAAGCACATCCAGTCATGTCTCCTTATTGAGATACCTGAACCCGCTGCCCTTGAGGTACCCTCAGCTGCATGAGAGATAAGCCTCATGGATGAACTTGTAATGGACTGAAGGGTCGCTAACTGCGAGGCTGCCAAAGCTTGAGTCTCTGCAGCAGTGGTCCCTTCGTGAAAGATTACTTGATAGTTTCTTTATCAAATCTCTTTGCAACCTAGTAAAATGTACCAAATAGTTTGGCAATCTAAGAACAAAGGTCACTGAATCATAGACATGCTTCCCAAATCTGTGCAAAGCCCTGAGCTCTCTGTTAGGGGGATGAACAGTGGAACTTTGTTCAGCAAGTTCCTTCTTCGTGACCACCACCATGACCATGGCATCCACTGGTACTCTCTTCCTCCAATATTCCCTTCCTGTTGGAGGTGCCAGAATTCATTCTGGTCTCTTGGGGATAGGTTCAAACAAATCAGATTCCCTCCATGCCCACTGAGAGATCAAATCAATGAGCTCATCAGTGGGCGGAGTTACCTAGGAGGTTGATGGGCCAGATCCAAATACCTCCAAAATATTAATTCCTCCAGAGAAGGATTTTGTGAGGACCAACCACCCCATTTCTTGAGAATCTCCAGAATGACTCCAAATGAGACATCTTCAAGTGGTGATCTAGAGGATCCTTTCCCTTTGTCGAAATCAATGTCTTCTGTGATAGATTCCTGTGGTGAATCCAAGTGCCTCATTTTGCACTTCCTCTTCTTGGTTACTTCTTTGATGGGATGTTCCGGGGAAGTGTCGAAAGAGACAGTGATACCCTGCTGGGTAGCCTGGAGGGATTAGACTGGCTGCCCCTGTGGAGCCAAATGTCTAGACTCACAGTGCAGAGGCACATGAGATGTTGAAGGAAGATCCAAGGGTGGAAGAGACCATCCAACCCACTGAAGCAGAGAACACTCTTTCCACTACTTCAAAGGCAGACCGTCCTAGGGAGAAACAAGCCGATGGAGCAAAGAAGCCATGCTTCTTCCCCATCAGCTCTGTCTGTCCCAAAGGCAATCTACCTGAGACAGATGTTGGAGCTGAGCTGTCCAGGACCAAGGATCCGACCTTAGATCTGGCTGGGACACTTTGGCTCCAACAGCCACTTGGCTCCAAACTCGTCAAAGATGGGACATTCAGAGAATCACTCAGATCCGAGGACACCACCATCCTCAGATCCGATCCAGATGGTCTCGGCAAATTCAGATCCAAGAACTCCAAAACAAAATGTTGAATTAGAAGGAGCCAATACGGGAGGGGTAGAGCTCGACAAAGACCTGAAGTGGTAGGAGCTGGGAGAATCCCCATGTTTATCTGCATTGAGAGAAACTTCCTCATATTCTATCCACATCAGCTTTGGTGAGACTCCTGGAAGAACAAGATGAAGCGCTAGATGGTGATTTGGAACACTGTCTCTTAAGGAAAGGAGATGGGACCTTAGATGGCACTGTGTCTATAGAAGGAGAGTATCAGATCTGAGAAAGTACCTTAGGATCTGAAGTACTCAGATCTGAAAATATTTTAGGTGATCCTCCAGAAATCTTGGAACTGGACAGCTTCGGATACAACCTGGACTTTTTGTGTGGAGGCTGCATTGAAGACCGAGTCGAAGAACCTGACTTTTTCAGGGACTTTTTTTGGAGCATCCTTAGAAGATATCTTAAGAGGGGTGAGTCCCAGATATGGCTTCTGAAAACATGCTAGGCAGTGGTCGTTTTTGTATCAATACATTTTTACAGTCTGCTATTGCTCTCAGATTAAAATGCTTGCAAGCACTACATTCTACATTAAGATATTCTGGGCCTAAACAATAGATGCAGAGATCATGAGCATCAGAACATGGTAGCTTATGCCCACATTTCCTGCACTTTTTAAACCCTTTTTCAGGCATGATGGAAGAATCAAGGATAGCAAGAAAACATTTATTTTTTAATTTTTTGAAAAGGGTACGGAGGAAAAAAGGGAAAAAAGGAGGGTACCAATGAAGGTACGAAGGAATATACCTACAGTGTAAGAGGAAGGGATAAAGATAAAAGTTATATATATATATATATATATATATATATATATATATATATATATATATATATATAAAATCTTAAGTCCTTAAGAAAAAATAACAGCAGTGGTATGTAAGAAATACACTAAGTGTACTCAGGAATAAAAAGGGCAAAAAAATTATTGAAAAAGCACTTATCTCTAATTTTGCTCAAGAGCAAAGCTGACCACGTCTATACGTAAAAAGTTGCAAACAAGATCTGAGGTATGTTAGGGGTTGGTGCATTATGGTTTGGGAAGAGCTCAAGAGTTTCATTTGGCCATGAACTATAGTAATGGCTGAGTCAGATCCAATGTCTGGATCTAAACCCAGTGGTTGAGGAATGAATGAAAATTGACAACATCAGATCTCTTGTTTATGGATATGGATAGTAAGATACAAGCAGTGGAAATGTTTTAGCCCCTTCAGTTTTATATACAGATCAGGCATATTTTTATCAACCAGAGGAGAGGTGTGGACAATAATTAGTAAAGAGTTGAAGGAATGTATCAGAGAGGGGAAGAGGGCAAGGATTAAACTGGATAATTTGATCCTTCTTATAGAACAAGGTGTTTTAGGATTACTTCATTTGAAGTTAAGTCTGATATACATAACAGAAGCAGAAGGTTGTAATTCAAAATGGAAAGGGATGACAGTGATATGCAGGGAAGTCCAAGAAATAGAGAGTGGGATTTTGGATGCAGATCCTTGTGGAGAATAATAACAACCAAAGAGAATATTATATTGATAAAGTAGCAGAAAGTATTCTGAGTACTAAACCAACATGAGAATGAAAAAAGGTGACTTTACCAGTAGGGGTGACTGCAAATAGGGGTACAGAAAATAGGCAAGCAGGGGGCTTGAACTTACTCGAGAAAGCTGGCAAGGAAACCAAGGTACTGATAGCAAATAACAAGACAGGGAAAGGTAATAGAGTGGAATAAGGTCAAGAAGATGTTTGGACTGGAGGCAAGAGACTGCCTTCCCTAAAAGGGAATGATATCAGAGTACAGACAGAGAGAAAAGACATAGAATCTCAAGTGAAAGACTGCTGCGGTAGAGTTTTTAGTTGAATCTAGAACAGACGCCGCTGTTAAAAACTGGATAATTATTAGGGCATATAAATTATTGCATGACAACTATAAGAATCAGGAGGTTAGAAAAGACTGTGCACAGAGACTGGAAAAGCAATTTACAGGAGAAAATGGGAGGACATATATATGGCTCCCAAGTATGGAACAAAGTCCAGAAAGTTTAGGATCTTTGCTTGGAAGTGTTTACATGGATATTTTTATACTACAAGCAGACTTCAAAGATTTTTTTCTTCAGGAAGAGAGCAAACATTGGAGGCATGATGAGGAGAAAATAGTTAACTGGGAATGTATGTTTTGGGAGTGTAATGAGCTGGTAAATTTTAAAATTTTCCTATAGGGTACTCTGTCAGAAATATTGGGTAAGCAAATAGCTGCAACTAAGAAAATTAGTTTTATGAATTGGGACACAGGTTCTAAATTGCCTATATATAGTAATGCTGCATTAAGTTTAATTCTGTTGGCTGCCCAAAAAAGCAGTCACTAGAATATGGAAATCAGAGTCCAACCAACTGTAGTTGAAATATTTAGATAGATAAAAAAATGGAAGCGGGATATTTAGAAAAAGGAAGGAGTAAATTTCATATAAATAAATGGAAATTGTGAAAATAATATGTGCAGAGCAATATTTAGGAGTAGGAGAAGTGAGGTTTAAGGGAAGGCAGGAATTCAGAAACATATATTGTTAGACTGATGATAGTTGAAAACAAAGAAAAGATGCATGATGTATAATCTATGTAAATGGAAAACATATGGTTTGTTTAATATGGTTTGTTTTCTTTTCCATTAATGTACGTGTGCCTATGTCTTCATTGATAATTAAATAATGCAGAGATTTAAAAAGTGTGCCTGTTCTGTTAAAGTGGTGGGATTATTTAGAAAGAATCCAACCCAGATTGTTGGTTGCTCTTGTAGTTTGTCCAGTTTCCTGTCAACCCTTAACTCGTCAGCCTTAACTTCTGCCTCTAGAACTTTTTACTTAAATGATGATAAAATTCTACAACTGCATTTCCTGACTATTACAAATTTTTTTACCTTGTTATAAATATATTCTAGTAGTATATTTTATATGTGTATTTATTTATTTTGCTTCTAACATTTTTGAAATAACAGCTTTGTTCTGTTTTCAAGTAATTCTTCAATACTTTAAAGTGTAACATTGAATATTTACTTCATTTTTTTAGTTTTTCTAGGTCCCCTCTGAAAATTAATACTGCCTAGCATGGATAATCTAGCCAACAAATTTTAATTAAACAAAAATCTCTCTCTCTCTCTCTCTCTCTCTATATATATATATATATATATATATATATATATATATATATATGTATGTATGGATTCACTTTATAATCTGGAAATACTGAAATATCGAATTTCAGTATTTCGAGACTATAAATCCAAAAAAAAACAAAAAAACGAAAACCAAAACCTTGAAACCCAAAACCCTGATCATTAAAGCACACATACAAACACAAGTACACCTACCTCCGCACAACAACACAAACACACACACACCCTTACTATAAGATGGGGGGCAAGCACCCCTGCACACCCCATGTGGGGGGCTGTGCCCCCCACACCCCCCTACTTATATATACTAACTCTGAAGTTGCACTAAACACCAACACACACAAAACCCATTAATATGCATTCCACACCCCCCACGCATAAACACACATCACACAGATACAAACACCACCACTCTCAACATGGACACACTCACACTCTCACCTACATACCGTAACCCACACCTAACACTCCCCAACACACTCACAAACACACAAACCCTCCCCAGTTTCGTGCATCTGCAGATTCAACACTTTGGTCTCGAGATACTGAAATTCGACATACATATATATATATATATATATATATATATATATATAGGGGGATTGCCCATGGAATATTTTAAACCATCCAATACCACTGTTTTGATGTTTGAAGTGCTTTCCAACTGTAAGGAAGCCAGTGGTGAATTTTGGAGCTCAGTCAGGTTTCACATACATGTATATTATTATTTATTTATTTATTTATTTATTTATTTATTTATTTATTTTATTTATGCAGTAGTGCTTAGAAATTCCCTTTCCTCTATTTCTCACGGTTGAAATTTAAATTGTTATCTGTCTTGTGTGTTTTATTCTGTCATATTATGAGAAAGAGAGAAGAGAGAGAGAGAGAGAGAGAGATGGATGTATATATATATATATATATATATATATATATATGTGTGTGTGTATATATACATACACATATATATATATATATATATATATATATATATATATATATATATATACATATATTATATATATATATATATATATATACATATATATCCAATGAAAAAACAAAAGGTACACCATCGACTGAATAACACTTGCAGTAGTTAAAATCCAAAGATTTATTCACGATAAAACATAGTAAAAAAGTTGCTATAAGAACCGGTAAAAAATGGTAAGCGCTTTCACGTCTTACTGACACTTCATCAGACTTCAATGTTACATCCACAGATAGACATCTTTAAATACATTTTCATAACATCTGTTACTTGTCAATTAATCAATTAATCAATCTGTGCTAGCAGCACTCACTATGCTAAAAAAGCAGCCTAAATTCGATGTCAAAGAAATGCTTACTTCATTCTAATACATGATTGCTTTATCATAAAAATAACTTAATGTTTCAAAGGTTTTGATGCCAAAAAAGGTTTCAGCGTAACTTTATCATTCAGTCCATACCTATGGGCCTGTAGCTTCAAAATCCACCTGTTCTCCACTTCTTCTGTATGCACTCTGATATTCCCTAGTCTTTTAGATCTATTTACTAGCTGTATAACCCTGAACTTAAAACTATGTGAAGAACCATGTTCTAACACATGTTTTGCTAGAGCATTATTAATATTCTCCTTATAAATTGCATATAAATGCTCCCTTATTCTCTCGCTTAGGGTGCTATTAGTCATCCCAACATAAAACAGCATACAGGTTTGGCACTGAGCTATGTAAATCAAGTCAGTCGTCCTACAATCGGCATAGCGATTAAATGAATAAATCTGTCCAGTAAATGGATGTACAAAGGTATTGTCATCAGCTATATACTTGCATTGATTACAATGTCGACAGCCAAAAGTACCTGTCCTTTGTGACTGAAGCCGTTTTGTCTTTGGCTTCTCATAGCACAACAACCTCTTAAGGGACTTTGTATTCCTGTAGGCAATATTGGGTCTATCGTCTACTAACCCCCTAATGGTATCATCCATCTGTAAAGTTTCCAATTGTCTTGTATAATACCTCTAATACTACTATTCCTGTTGGTATATGGTATGACCAACCTATTCTTTGTGGGTGCTTTGGCATGTTCAGTTATAGAATCAGTGGCGTCCCTACGCAGAAAGGGTAAGCCCTTATCACACCTTTGTTCATCACCCTCTAGGATAGCCTTATTTATCTCTCTTAATTCATAACCCCTTTGTGTAAAATTACTAGCCAGTTCTAACTTCTGTTGTTCATACCTGTCATCCTGTGTCGTTAGTCTCGAGGCCCTTAATACTTGATTCTTCATAATATTGGCATGTACGTGCCTTGGGTGCATGCTCTTACGATGCAACAAATTGTTTTTCCAACAGGTTTTCCTGTACAACTCTGTATCTATCCCTGTACTGTTTTTAGTGAGTCTGACATCAAGAAATTCTATGGTCTCTTTAGAGTAAGAATATTCAAACTCTAAAAACACTGTAGTGCTATTCAAATAGCTTACAAAATCCTGCAGCTGCGTCTCAGAGCCGCTCCAAACAATAAAAACGTCATCCACAAATCTGCTGTAATGTCTCAGATTACCTTGATATACTATGTTATTGAGAGCATACATGCTCTCCCAATATGCCAATACTAAGTTGTCATATGAGTTTGCGCATGGAGTTCCCATGGCAACTCCCTTTTTCTGCAAAAAATATTCATCGTCATACATTAAAACATTGTTCTCTAATATCATTTCAAGTATAGTCGTCCACCTAATGATCTTATTATTACTGATGTTATTCTCCAATAGGAGCAATCTGACATATTCAATCCCACCATTGTTGGGTATAGAGGTGAACAATGATTTCACATCTAAAGTGACTAGTATGTCATCATCACAGATCGAAGTTAACTTGATAAAATAAGCTAGTTTTTCTAGAAATTGTTGGGTGTCTATCTATGGGTCTACTTCAGAATGTCGACTGTTCAGAATGCCGACTTTCATATGTCCAACACCATATGATCGACATTCTGAAAGACCGACATCCTAAAATAGCACCACTTAACTACCTGTAAACACAGTAAAACTGTGTTATGCAGGGGGACAAGCCGCCCTGCACCCCCCACATCCCCTGCTACTTAAATATTCTCACTCTGAGATCACACTACAGTGCAGGAAAGGGAATCTCCAAAATCCCGCACTGTAGCGGGATCTCCACTATCATTTGTCGGCCTTTCAAACGTTTGCTCATATGGTGTCAGCCATATGAGTTTTGAACATTTGAAAGTTCAAACAAATGAAGGGCTCCCATATATATATATATATATATATATATATATATATATATATTTTTTTTTTTTTTTTTTTAAATATGGAGACCTTTCATTTGGTTAAATGTCATTTTCATTGAAAGCCTAGCTGTTTGAAAGTCATTAAATGTGACATAGCTACACCTAGTTCAGCAATACAGAAGTAGAATATGTTGAAATATACAAAGAAGCTGTATCTGGTAAATGGTGTTACCTATACATAAACATTGCTGGTGAACTTTCTCTTTCGGCATTAAAAGTGATTCCCTGTGTGTTTTATTTTTACTTTTCTTCACAGTTTTGCATCCATAGAGCTAGTATATTTAACTATTGGGATGCAGGCTGACTGCCTCTGCAAAAAAACCTTTTCAAACATATTCCCTTGGGTGGATTTCACTATATGATGCTTCAATTATTTGAAAATTGATTAAAAGGTTTTTCAATATGAAATGTGTTTTTAACCATGTTAATTCACTCATTTGCTATTTAGCCAAACAGGCATTAATCACGTGTCATATTATATATATCTATAGCGATATCTCTCTCTCTCTCCCTCTCCCTCTCCCTCTCTCTCTCTCTCTCTATATATATATATATATATATATATATATATATATATATATATATAGTACTTACGTATTATTGCAACTAGATTTTTACAGTTGCGGTAATACGTTTGTTGGTGCAAAAATGGATTGTGGAACTAAACGTAAGACAGAATTTGATGTTTTCTTTGGGTACAACATAGTTTGTCCCAAATTAGTAGCATAAATTAATGCAGAAATGTGAAACTTGCTTTGCGTACATCAAAATTGGTTGCACTGCTGTCTAAGTGCAGAAGTGAATTGAGGACGCATGGGAAATGCTTGTTCGTTTTTATTGCGTGATAGATTATTACGAAAATGGATACTAAACTTTTTCCTGAGAATAAGAAATCTGGAGCAACACATTTTTTTGGTAAATAACTAGTTTTATTTGACATACTGTAGGAAATAATTGAAGTTAAAGGTAATAGCAATCTAAACAATCAAACAGAGATGAAGGTCTTGATGATGGAAGCTAAAGTTACGAAGAGCATTCTTGTAGTATTTGACAGAAACTGATTTTTTTGGGGGGGATAGCAGTTATTGTTGCAATGTTTTGTGGATGTTTGCATAGTATTCATGTGGATGTCTTCCGGATGTTTTTGAGCAACATATTTGTAAATATTTTATCGCTGATTAAGGAAGCATACTTGTAGATGGTTTACTTGTAGATGGTTCACTTGCTGAGTTACACTTTTTGTATGGAGATAAATTGTCTGCTATTGCTGTCAAGATTGCATCAAATAAGTCTTTCTTTAGTGCAAGCTGTGTTTCACACCAGATATATTCAATTAGGTAGGAGTCCATATGGTGTCTTGCAGTGCCTCTCTGTTTTTTGTTTCTCCACTTAAAAGATCCCTACATTCTCTCTACGTGTTATGTATGCACTCCTGTGTTTGGATCTACAAAGTTGTAGCTATGGTTTTCTTTTTCATGACTGAAACCAACTTCTTCTAGTTGTTGAGTTTGATATGCCCGCCATGAATCTGAATAAATAGTAGTGCCCTGTTTAATGCATTCTTTGATTTTATTAAATAATGTTGCGGCTGCTCTATCAGGAATTTTTACAAGAAAAGTCTCTCTTGTCTCCCTACATATCCCTCCAAATACCCACTGTTGAGGGAGAATACGGCCAGCATTACTTTTACGTCTAGTAAAAAGAGTCTCGTCTATTTCCACAATATACCCTGGCCCTCCGATTTCTTTCTTGTCCTTTTTCTCCATTTCTAACACACAGGCATCATGTAAATAGTTACTCCAGTCTATGACTGCCTTGTCAGCCATGTCCAATTCTTCCTGACAGAAACTTATAGATGTCATCTGCTTTGCCCAACAATAAATGAAGCAGACAGCAGTGGTAAAATTAATTCTACATCCTTCAAAGAAATTACTCACTCGAACACCTATGTATTGGTAACATTTTTCTGTATTGCATTTCCAAAACATCTGCTTCCCATAGTATAATGTCATTGAATGTCCGGAACAGCATTCTTTACTTGTTGATATAATGCCATATTGCTGGAAAAGTGCTATTGACTCCTTTTCTGTCTTGGGTAGATCCCACAAATGCATTGTATTTATAAAGGTTGTTTTTTGGGGTTAGTTCACTACCACTGAATATCTGCATAGATAGTCTTTACTAATCTGAAGTATAACTTTGACAAAATTTACAGGCTTGAGTCTGGGGATATGGAACGTGTATTACACATAGCTGCTGTATAAAATGAATTTACAGTGACAAGATGTTGGAAAACAGCATAGCTTGAAACAAGCTCTCATTCCTTTAAATTTATAATGTTTTCGCTACCTAAACAATGTTTTTAGATGAAGTTGACATTGTCAGTGTGATTTTGCATACATTTCTTTTTAGATTTCCGCATCGGGAAGCAAGCGCTATTATCGCGAAAATCTGGTTGCGATAATATGTAAGTGATATATATATATATATATATATATATATATATATATATATATACATACATATATATATATATATATATATATATATATATATATATATATAAAATCTACTTTAGTTGATCAAGTTACCACAACATCAAAATTGATAAGACTGAGATGAGAACATCAAATGAAGACAAGAATGACAGCTAACAAAACTGAAATTTACAAGATTGAACCATTGTTTTGTATTACATACCAGCATAACACTATGGTGGATGGAGTTTTTAAACCTACAGAAACACGTCTCAAGATATGATAACATCTTGCTATTATGCATTACACCCACAAACTAGCTACCTTTTTTTAAGTTTATGCAAATTATACATACCATCTCAAGGTCACACGGGGAAAAGAATGAATTTCCCCATCCTCACTGTACCACCCATTCAAAAGCTTCGAGGTTTCAAAAAAAAAAATTATGTGCAACATGCACAGCTGGTTTTTCAGTGTCTTGTGTTTTGCATTTGTAAATGTTTATTGTTCTAACCTTTCAACGTTGTCAAATGAGTCTATATGATTCTATTAGCAATAGTTGAAAAAATGGGAAAATATTGATCACATTTTCCTAGAGCACATTCTAGTGAACGTGCATAAAAAAAATCTACACCCTTCTACAACCCCAAAACTTATATATACCAGCTATTAGGTTCAACAATAGTGGTGAAAACTGAAAAATCCTTAAACCCCACTGTCACACGAACACACAGTAATTTAATGTTTGGTGACCCAAAATTGTTAAAAACAGTCAGGCAATTCACAGGTTGTGCAAACAGTCACTATTATATAAATATATACATATATATATATATATATATATATATATATATATATATATATATATATATACACACACATATATATATATATATATATATATATCATTTGTAGCCAGTAAAGTTAAGTTGACTGTTAATAATGCACATATTAGACTTCAGACATGATTACACTGTTCTTCATATTGATCACTGCTGCAATGGCATAAGCTACATGGGTTATATCCTGCAGATATATATATATATATATATATATATATATATATATATATATATCTATATATATATATATATATATATATATATATATATACATATAAGAAGTAGTTTGTTTATTTATTTATTTATTTATATTGCATTTGTTAACCAGGAAAGTTTGACTGGCAGAGTCCCCTTTTCAGTCGAGGTAAGGGGAGAAAAGCTTTAAATGATTTATATTAGATAAAGATTTATGCACAGTGCAGAAAAAAACAGCATTTTACATGTATATATATATATATATATATATATATATATATATATATATATATATATATATAAAATCTGGTGAACAAAGACAGTTAGTAAATTTTGTATGCGGTTTAGAAAAGTTGTTCAATAATATTTTGAAAAGACTGCATTGTACAGATACAGATTATTGTTTTGAGCGGAGGAAGGCGATGAACATAATTCAATATACAGACATAAATTTCAGTGAGTAGCATTGTATACTTCATTAAGAATTTTCATAATAAAGAAATAAAATAGACATAACGTTGGAGAAAAGCAGCATCATTTTATGTTTTAGAGGGTTTTTTGTTGTTTTTTTTTTGTTTGTTTTTTTTTTTTGCTGTTCAGCAGCTGGTATAGTAGACTGAAAACAGATTGAAAAAAAGAAACACTAGAAGTGACTGAAAGTGTAAAAAAGGAGGAGATGGAGGGGAAGGAAGATTGTTTAGCTGAATGTTAGAAGGCTGAAGTGAGTGGAGGGGGGGGGCAGTAGTCAGTTACAGTGAGTAGGTGAGAGTACAGAGAAGAGGGGTTGTGAGAAAGAGGTAAGAGGGAAGTAGGTGATGTGTGGGTTATTGTTTAAACAAGGGGTGCTTATGTCTGAAGTCTAATATGTGCATTATTAACATTGTTCGGAGTTAGTGCATGGGCAGAGCCAGAGATTCTGTTTAAAATATTTCAGATATTCTATTTTTAGAGAGAGAAGTATGCTGTTCCATGCTTTGGTGACATAGTTTAAGAACAGGCAATCACCAGTGGTATTGCTGGATTTAGTGATGTGGAGGATGTGGGTTGAGAGAAGGGGTCATCTGACATCCTTCTTTACCAATATTGCTATCAGGTGGATTAACTACTTGCTGATACACTGCTTGACACAAGTCAGTAACAGAGTTTATCTTGTTTTACATAAAGTCTGGAAAGACGGTCATGTGTTCTTTCTTCACCAGTCACTGCTACAGTAAAATACATGCAACAGAAAATTAACCTGCCAAGTCTTTCATTTTTTCCTACATATAACATTTTGGTTGCCAAGGAAGATCCATTATAACGACAAAAGAAGCACCTTATTATGCTCAGAAATAATGACAGTTTGCAATGACATATATTTGTCCTTGGCTTTTATTTTCTTTCACAGTACGTCCTTTTCTCGAGGCAACAAAGCAGTATTTTTTTGTGCATTGAAGTTCTTGTCTGAAAAGGAAGGAGGGGTTATATGAAAGAATTAAAACAAAAAAAAAATCCATGGATCAAACTAGGCAGATGGGTCTTTGCAGGCTGTGCCAATAAGATCAGATTTTGAGTCATATATTTAATGCTTTGTGAAAAAATGTGAGACAAATATCAAAAATAAGATAGAAATGTACCCAGCACAATGATAAGCAAATGTTTTCAGAGAAGAGAAGCAGCTAAACTGGCAATTTGATAAATAATGCTGGACACTTCTTTAATATATGTTATGATTTTACACTTAATAATGACTTAAACATTTGTTTTAAGAACATTCTGGGGTAAGAAGATGACTGACTATGAGACTAGAGCACAGATCCCAACCATGGTTTAAAATAACAAGATGCACAGCACAGTCTTGACTATAGTCTAGACCAACTTGCACAGGGGTCCATTCATGGCCTCTTTCATTGCTTGGAAAGCCTGCTCACTGTCCAACCAACCTTATCTGGTCTATTCTTTCAGGTAGAATTTGTAAGGGGAATTGTTATTGTCCTGTAGCAGGAGACAAATTTCCCATATTACCCCACCGTCCCTTAGCATGCCCAGGCCTGATCTTACCACTACCTACTCTGTTATGCTGATACAACATTTCTGCCATTTTTACCTGACATTATTTGACCTAAATAGTTTATCCTGTCCATTTTAGTCTGCCTGTCACCTCCTCGACACAATAAACACATTCTTGCTACAACCAGCTGTAGACTATAATGTCATCCAGTCAAGCAAAAGTATATTCTCCAACTCCTTCTTGGATGCCATGTACCAACCTTTGAAGAGTTGCTGGGTCAGTATTCATTCCAAAGGATATTTTGGTAAATTCATATAGCCTAATCTTTCTTTACTCTAATAAATAAATAAATAAATACCCTGCCTCAAAGGAGTACACCCAGGAACATCACGTGATCAAGGTGGATGGTGCTCACCTCCACTTAAAATGTAAATCATGTTTCTAGATGTTGCAAGGTCATGGGAGTACAGACCTTGCAATATTCAAATGTAGGCATGAAGGCAACCTTGAAGAAGCGCTTTTTTGCTTTTCTTTTTCTTTAGATATATATATATATATATATATATATATATATATATATATATATATATATATAAATAACAAAACCAAGGTGATCACTAGGCTGACTAAATGGCAGGATAAGTGCTTTCATGTTAAACCCTTCTTTAGATCTGCCATTAGAAGGTAAAATGAAGCATTTATAGTTAGTTGATCCTTTCAGGCAGTGCCTTTTAGTTATCCAGTCAGTGTTTTCCACACAAATCTACACCTCTTCATTGTGAATACGTTCACACTCAAATCAAATATCCAATAAGACTGTGATTCCGTTATCCAGCTAATTGTATAATGTTATAGCAGACTTAACAAATCAAATAGCTCCTTTCAGATACTGCCTTTTAGTTGATCAATCAGCGTCTTCCAGATGAATGTACACCTCTTCAATGCAGATTTAAAGCCAAATATCCAATAAAATTGTAGTTCTGTTATCGGACTAATCACACATTGTTGTAGCAAAATATACTTTCATTAGACATAAGGTCATGAGTGGAAAGAGTAAAAGTAATAAAGATATAAATAATAAAAAATAGCCCAAACTTTTTAAAATATTTGCAGTATATTCAGTTCTTTTTCCAAAGTATTTTTAATCCTGAATTGGTTACGAAGATCTAAGGAGTGTGTATATTCATAAACCAAATCAAGTATCTCCATTCAAGCATTGCCTATATTACATCCAATCATAGCTTTCTACTCAAGTTACACCCCTTAAGGGCAGGTTTGTGAGGTAAATTGGCATTTAGACCAGGTGTCCACTATGCCTGTAGTTCTGCTATCCATCTCATTTTATGCTGCTCAGTTCATGCTGTAAAATCACCACCTCGAACATTTTCTTTTACTACTTGTAAGACCATAAACAGAAATGAATGTCCTGAATTTTCAGAAATATGTTTACATAATTGACTCTTCATATCTCCTAGCCAAATGTCTCTAATATGTTTGGAGATACATTCCTTTAACTGTCTGTCAGTTTTACCCAAGTAAAAACATTGCAATATATATCATGTGCCGTCTCTTGCAATCCACAAACTCATGACATCTGTAGCATATTCCAGAAACTGGATGTATAAACTATTTTCCATTGAAATATATCTACAATTCGACCAAGGCCTACATGAAAACATGCCAAATCTATCTGAATAAACCTTGTTCATGACATTGTTTGTACAGCAAAGCAACTGTTTGAGATTCTTATTTCTCTCGAAACTAAATGAAGATTCATTACCAACAATATCTTTGATGGTTGGATCAAGTAGCAATATCTTCCAATTATTCCTAATGATACTGCAAATATGTTTAATGTCACTGGTGGGGAGGGGGTATTCTCAGCGTAGTGGTTTCAGTTTCCTGTGTGTTATTTGATGAGGCCAAAATGTTTATGGATATATACATATATATATATATATATATATATATATATATATATATATATACATATATGAGTCTACTTCTAATGAATGAAAACACAGTTACCTAAGTGAATCTCTTAAGACCAAGATAACTTTGCTGAAACCACTAAAGAACGAACACTCAGATCACAGAATAAAAACCCCAGGTAAGTAACCACTTGTCCGCACCAAAAAAAAAACATAAAAACTGAAGCAAATTAAACCCACTCATGTGGGGACTGTCCCCCACACACATCCCTAACTAAATATACCAACTCAGAGATTGCACTACAGTGGGGAAAGGAGCAAAGGTCACAGTGGCGGCCAAGTAGTTCCTTTCCCAGGGTAACTTTCTGGCCATCCAAGTGTTCGTTCTTTAGTAGTTTTGGCAAAGTCATCTTGGTCTTCAGATAATTGGGTAAGTGGGTTTTCGTTTATTAGAAGTAGACCCATATATATATATATATATATATATATATATATATATATATATATTTTTTTTTTTTTTTTTTTTTTTGAAAACATCATGATATTTTGCAGAATTAGAGGCATATTTCAATTTTAAGGAATGGAGAATGGAACAGTGAGTTAGTGTTACTACTATGTTAAAATAAGGTTTGCCGGTGATCAAGCAGATACTTTTTGACAATATTGTTGTTGGTTTTGTGTGGACAGTTCAGATGAGAGGAGAGGTGTGGTAGTGAGATAAGTATTTTTACATTATTACTGATGGTGATCTACCAGATATTTTGGTGATATTTCTGGATTTATGATTTGTGTGGGCAGTTGAGATTAGATAAATGTTGTTATTTTTATAGGGATGCTACCAGTGATCAACCAAATATTTTGGAAAATATTTATGTGGTTTTGTGATTTGTGTGGAGCAACTTGGATTTACATGCTTTCTTCTTCTTTCAGCTTTTCCCAGTTAGGGGTTGCCACAGCGGATCACCTGTCCGCTCATGATTGGCAGTGGAGTTTTGCAGTGTTGAGTTGCCAGCCTTCCACAGAAGGCACACACACACATGCACTCACACCTAGGGCCAATTTAGAGTGTCCAATCCACCTACAGCATGTCTTTGGGATGTGGGAGGAAACCGGAGCACCCGGAGGAAACCCATGCAACCACAGGGAGGACATGCAGACTTCCACAGAAGGCACATCAGCCAGGGATCGAACCGGAGAACCTCTTGCTGTGAGGTGACAATGCTAACCACTGCACCACTGCAGCTGCCCCATTGGATTTACATGCTTTAATGTGTGCTAATTTCATAACTCTTGACTGCCCAGATTTTTGCCTCATATTTTTGGTTGTTTCCTCATAAAATTTGTGGTTTTCTGTCAAATCACTGAGAACGAAAGTCACTAAATAATCACATACATTTGAGTTTTTTTACTTTGTATCCTTCAGAATATGCATGCTAACACAAATCCTGTTATTTTAGTAACTTTTTGAGTTTAAAAGAGCAATATTTAAATTTGTTCCTACATTGGCCCTTTTGTCCCCTCATTATTATAGTCTTTGTCTAAATTTCTTGTGCTAAGAGGTTGATAGCTATGGCTAACTTGTTTGTGTGGACTGTGGTGATAAAATTTTTATGTAGCCATCAGGCACAGCTCTCAATGAGTCAGGGGGGGCAAATTTCAACAGAAATGGGGACAAAATCAGAAATAATCAGAGGCACCTTCAAATATTAGTACTATTAACTTAAGACATTGACAGAATAAGAAAATGTGAATTATACATTTTTTGAAGTAAAATAAGTCACTGACTCTAATTATTGTTGTTGTTTATTACATGCAATTCACCACCCTTTTTCCAAAATTCACCATTTTTAGGAGAGATTGAGAGGGACAGGGCTACAGTTTGAGTCAAAATCAGGGATGGTTGAGATGTTTGCTATTAGATGGTGTGGCTGCAACTGCTCAGTGGGGCTTGTGATTGGTTGGATGACATTAACTGATCCTCTTGTCATTTGCTTAGCTTAAGCAATCACTTTCTGCCTTCGCAAGACTAGTGAGCATTTGTGAGAAAAAAGACAAACTGCTTAACTGGACCTGATATACACAGACAGACAAGGCAGAATTGTTGTGTCTGTCTTCTTTGGAGGGAAAGAACTATCTGCCTGCTGCTGTTTGCTTATTATTTTGGTTTTGCGAGACTAATGTGACTATGTGAATCAACATGCAATATTTTAATGTGTGGCAACTGTTTGGAACAAAGGTGAAATACAGTCATCCTGTTTTATTATGATCTTAAGTCTGCATTGTACATACAAGTGGCTGTAACTACTTGGTGGGAACTGGCTGGATAAAAGTAACTTACCATGTTGTCACTTGCTCAGTTTAACACTCATCCCTCAAATAATAAGGGGTACATGCATCACAGAATCTAATAGCATTGAAGGTACTAAGTACCTTTAGATAGCTACTATCCTTGGCTAGCTACAAGACAAGAAAATTGTAGATTGGATATCTGAAGGCATAAATATGATTGGATGTAGCAAGAAGCAGGATTTATTCTGTATGCAAATCATTAACCTTGTTGCTATTGGATAGCTTTGCCACTAGGATATCACACATTTGATACTTTGAGATACAATAATGTTTGGCTCACAGCAAGACACAGGAGATATGATGTATGCAAACTAATGAGTTTCCATTGGTTATGACTATGTGTCTGGAACATTGATTGGTTTATTCTGTCTTTAAATCTAGGGTGAGCACAACCAAGACACATGATCTGATGAAGGCTAGTAAGCCAAAAGCACTTATCCAGGAATTTTACTGTGCTCCTGTTTTTGTTGTTTTTACTGAAGATTAAAGTCTGTTTTTAACATTTTTACAGCTGTGGTGGAACTGAGGATTTTTTCCTACTATATTTCTACATTTATGCTCGGAACCTTCAGAAATACAGCTACATTTTCTTCATTGAAATATAAGTGTAGTCATTTATGCCTTAATTTTAATCCCAATTTAACACCAGAAGGGGATACACAGAAAGTGACTAATCATATTCAGGCAGGGGGTAAGTACTATTCCCAGAAGTATTTTGGTTTCTCAAGTTTATTGTGAAGTAGTGTTTGGTCAGCTTTGAGGATTAAAAGTTGGATACAACTTATTCCTTCCTTGAAAAAAAAAGTAAGACTGAATTTCTTTTCCATTCACATGATTTTTGTTCAGGCCGTCACCGGATCAAAAGGTTGGAAAAAGTTCTAAAAATCCACCTCAGAGCATTTCTATCCCTATGGCTTCTGTGTGCTTAGCAGCCTCTAGCTTAATTCAGTCATTACAGGCTAGTCTTGGTCAGTTACAATGTGTTCAAAGGATGCAGGAAAAAGCAGAGTTGAAGAGTAAGACTGAATTTCTTTCCATAACCATGTTTTTTTTTCAGGCAATCATTGGATGAAAAGGTTGTTTAAAAAACTCTAACATGCATCTTGGAGCATCTAGAAACCTTACTGCTTAATATTGTTATTCACAGTTATTACAGTGTAGTCTTGGTTAGTTCAGGCAATTACTGAATGAAAAGGGTGCATAAAAACTCTAAAATAAATCTCAGAGGGATCTAGAAATCTCATGGCTTCTTTGGGCTTAGCAGCTTCCACACCCCTGACTTAATACTGTTATTTCCATTGCATTTATTGCAGTGTACTCTTAGTTAGTTAGGATGTGATGAAAGGATGCAAGTAAAGAATCAATTTCTTTTTTTGATTATAGCATTTGTTTATGCAATCATTGGATGAAAAGGTTGTTTAAAAAACTTTAAAATGCTTCTCATGGCATCTAGAAATCTCATAGTTTTTGGGGTTCTTGTTGCTAGAATGAATGAATGAATAAATAACTGCAGAAAAAAAATGAAAAGTTAGACAAGCAGTGAGGAAAAAAAAGTAGAAAAAAAATCTGGATTGTGTGAGTAGGCTACGATGGGTTGAGCAGTGTTAGGGGTGCCATGGAGCTTTTCGCCTAGAGTGCCAGTTTACCTAAGGCCAGTCCTGGCACCTCTGTCTGCTAATATTTCTCTGAGGAACCTACCTTGCTAAATAAAATTATAACAGAGCATTTGCCAACTTCTCTACCTCAACAAAGGGTAGAGCCACTAACTCAGGATATGTAGTGGCATTGTCTACCATTATAAGTTATATCTGTTACCTCTGGTGCTTAGGGTACTAAAAGGTTCCACAAGTTTCTTCATTACCCTCAGAAATGGTTCCTCAATAATAGGAAAAGGCATGAATGCATTTTCGCTTTATTTATTGCCTTGCCAACTTTTGGCAGTACTCATACATCTTACAGTACCCTGTCACATTCTTGCAATACCTGGTCAATACAAATTCAACATAATCCTTTTGTATGCTTTATGCTCATATTTCTGAAAAGGAATATCAGTGGTTACGGCCAATCACTTGTCCCACTAGTCCTCCTTCAGGAGTGCATTCTCTGTACAGTAATCCTTTGTCTCCCAGTATAGACTCCTCCTGCCTTTGAAAATCAACAGTCTCCTTGACTACCTTATTCAGGTTCTGTAAGGCAGGCTCTGAGAACTGAGCCTATCTCAACTCTGTAACTCTTCCCACCCAAAGGAAGTCTAGTATTTTGGATAGTGATGCCTCAAATTTAGGCTTCCTGCTATGATCTAACTCTTCCCTTAAAGTAGACCCTTTCATGGGAAGCTTGGTACCTTTTGATAGCTGCATCTGAGGTTTAGGCCCACTGCTACTAATGTCCTAAAATAGCTTCAGCTGAAGGTATGGGTATTAGCTAGCCCATTACTAGAAGTAGTAGAGAAAGTGATTAAATAAGTAAAAAATAAAATAGCTCCAGGCTTGGATGGTTTAGGATGTGAATATAATAAATAAATGACTGCTTCAGAAAAATAATTTTAATAAAATGTGTAAACCTTGGCTCTAGATAATCTTCACTGTTAAAGTGACACCCCAACCCCATGCGCAAAAATGGGAAAGGAGGGATGTGGATGGATGGATTTAATGAGTGAATGACAGCAGGTACTTCAGATGAAAAATATGTGATGGAGTCATATAATATATGCAAAAGAGACATACAAACTGGACTCTGATAACCGTAGAAAACACTGATTATAAACCATTTATGAAAATTATACCAAAGGGACTATAGAAAGACTGGAAGAGGTAATAATTGAGGGGGTCTATGGAGTTAAAGGAAAAGAGGTAACTTAAATGTTAATAACTGTAAAGGAAGTAGCAGAGATGATTTTGAAAGATATTAAAGGAAGTAAGACTGGTGGCTTGTGATTTGGCTACAGCATTCAACAGAATGAGCCAAGAAGTATTATGGACAATATTAAAAGCCTACGACATGGGAGAAAGAATTATTAAGATAATAAAATCATGTTATGAAAAATCATGAATGCAATTATAATAAACATATGGATGAGTAAAAATATACATTAAGAGAGGAGTAAAACAGGAATGTCTATTAAGTATGTTTTTCTTTGTATTAGTAATGAATGCAATAGTACAGATAAGTATAACTGATACGAGGGAGGCTACATGAAAAATTAATGAATCAGTTGTAATAGTATTATGTTTATCTTACAGAAAAAGTCCTATATCTTACTACAAAAAAAAAACTTGTTGCCATTGCAGGCAGTCCTCATGCATAGTGCCCAAGCTGTTCAAAGTTTACAAACAAACATTCCATCTTTTAATACATTTCTCTTAATTACAAGCCTCTTTCTCCTCACTTATTCAAACCTTTCAGACCCAATTTCTTACTGTGTCCCTGTTTATCACAGGTCCCTTATTTCATAGCAAACAGTCAGTCTCTATCAATCACATGACCTCTTACATCTGTTACAATGTATACATTTTTTATCCTTTGGCACAAGTGTATAAAAGCCTTTACTTTGCCATTATTTAGGTGCCAAAATAATTACCTATGTAAGAGTACAATAGCTATCTGTGACCAGGCCCTTTTCCTTGTAATGTTTTGATTTGTAATCACATGCAAGTATTTTATCTGTTGTTTTATATCATATTGTAGTGTCTGTTGTAACCCTCCACTCTACTAGTGTTCTGATCCCAATGCTTATCACACTAAGAACATTTTCTCAAACGTTGGACTCTGTACCCCATAACCTGTCTGTCCTCCACCTCACACAGCTCCTGTACTGACTTCTTCAATTCTTCTGTCATGGGCTGTTCCCAGGTCTTCCAGTGTCTAGTTACCAGCTTTGTATGATCTTCCAAATAATTATATCCATCTTTTGAATATTATTTGTTATCCCCTCAATTCCAAAAAACTATAGTTCCATTTTCAACTGAATTTCTTCTATTATTTGACACAGCAGCTGTTCGACTTTTTTTTCATAAAGCTGTCTATTTCTCTACAACTCTAGAAGATGTGATTTACTTCTGGGAATATCCTTGCTAATCAAAATGGCATATAAAAACTTGTATTGGCAATTCCACCAAAAAATCTTGTACTTTCTGGCCTTTGTGGCAATCTTTGGAGCCATAAAATTTTGTGCCAGTATTTTCAGTGATTCCTTTTTGAAGAAAATGTTCCTACTGCTTCCTTTCCCTGTTAACTATTGGCTCTTTAAGGCTATGTAATCCTACACCGAGTTTGCAATCAGACCTTTAGAACTTGCACATCCCTGTTTTAGTTCTACAATCCACTTTATTCCTAATGGCCACTTGTCTTTTTCATCTTAATCCAGTTCATTCCCTTTGAGTGTCTTATAATCCTTCATAATCTATACCTATCTGAAAGTCCATATTTATGTTTAACTTGAGTCCGTTTCGTGATACTACCCTGCCATACTAGTTGGTGCCAGTATCATACACTTGTCTTATCTAATATCCAGTTCCACCCTACTGATCTAGCCTTCCCCTTGCATACTTCACTATCTTGTTCCCAAATTCTGCTGGGCCTTGTGGCAAATAATTTTTCTATCTCAACCTTCACTGCCTGTAGTAGCTGTACTTCCACACTTTTTTTTTTGCTACATCCACATGTAATTTCAAGAGGATCTAAGTTTCTGAGAAGGAGTTCTTTTTCAAGGAGCATTTTCTTCCATTTGGTCATATAATTCTTGTCTAACCTCACCATAATTCCATATATTTGGATATGAATTTTACCTTATCAAAACATTCTCTAGTTCTTCTCTTAATTTACTCCATTCCTCTCTCCAGCCAGATCCCTAAATATCTAACCTCACCAGAATTCCATATATCTGGATATGAATTTTTCCAGATTGTGCTAAATTGATATCTAAAACCAGTGTCAAATTGACTTTATATCCCAATAATCTACAAAATATTTTAAACGTTCCCATAATCTTTGTAGATCCACCTCAAAATTTTCAGTTTCAGACTACCTCATATGAATAACTCCAGATGAGAAGTTCTTATCTTTTCTGCTAAAGTTTCAAGATACAGGACAAAAAACAAAGGAGACAAAGGGCAGTCCTATATGGTTTCACAGTCACAGAGATATGTTCCATTGCATTAGTTCTCAGCTAGGAACTGATCTGTCTCTTGCAATACATCCTATATTACATCTTCAGTATTTCTTAAATCCTGCTTTCCTTCCATAAATGTTTCCAAAATTGAATTCACTGTTTTGATTTCAACCGGTGCCTGTTTTAATGTAACTTGAACATCTGCGACCATGCTTTCTGCTGGTTCCATGTGCTTCACTAGGGCTTTCTTGGAGCACTTGCTGCCACTCTCCTTACTTTTCTTCTTTTTAACTGCTTTCTTTCCCAAGCTGCCATCAGCTATACCAGCTCTGATCCCCCTCCTCTCAGGCTATACATTTTTTTTCAATTTCACCCAAGTAGTCATAACTACAGCTTGAATCTACAAAAGATCCAATAGACACTCAACCTAAGACTGGATTCTCACCACCACCCCCAACTATAGTCTCTCTACTGGCTATCTATATGAGTCATCAGTGACCATCTCTCTAACTTTGCTCTAAGACATGCACATCACCTCCACAAACACATAGTATATAGCCCATTAAGTAAGCTCTCCCAATTTAACAAAGACACCTTATTTACCTACCTCTACAAGTATAATTGGAACATTCTTAAAAAAATACCCCTAGAAGATTCTATAACACAATTCAGTAACATATTCCTAAACATACTAACTGAACTTGCCACTAGCAGAAGAAGAAAAAAAACAAATCCAACCCTGTCCTCTGGTTCACAAAAGAGACCAGGCAACTGATGTTATAAAGAGAAAAGGCATGAGAAATATGGTCCAAAACCAAATTTCAGCATACCTGGCAAAGTTTTAGACACCTCCAAAACATCTCTAAGCAAAAACCTGCATCCAATAAAATTCCATACTGCTCAAAACTGACAAATAGACACTAGCACAACCCCAAGCTATTATTAGCATCCATAAAAAGACTACTGCACAGTATCCAAACCACCACACCTTCTCCAGCAACCAATTCTGAATCCATGCCTACCCAATTCAGTTGTCATACCCAAAAGTCCACCAACCACACCCCTTTATCATCCTTCCTAAAGAAAATTCTAATTTAACCCCTTTCTCCATCCAACCAGAACCAACATCTACTATTAGGATGCACCTCCTAAAACTTAAAACTATAGCACATCCCACTGAGAAGTTATCTTCTTAGTATCTCAAACTAGCAAATGATACTTTAAATTACCCCATATCTATACTGATAAACTGATCTATTAAAGAGGGCTATATCCCTCAGTCTGGAAAATAAATAGCACATTATACCTCTTCATAAAGGCAGACCCTCCACAGACTTCTCTAACTTCAGACCCATAGCTATTCTACTACCCCTAGCCAGAATTGTAGAAAAATATATTCACTCTCAACTCCTAAATCATCTCAGCAATAATAATCTACCCACCACCACTCAACATAGCTTTAGGGCATACCACAGTATCAACACAGCTTTCCTTAGTTTTATCAACAGTAGAAATACCAATAGAAATGCTGGCACCATAGTATCTTCACTCTTCCTGGAGATGTCTAAAGCATTTGACACATTCTCACATCAAAAGTTACTTCTGCAAGTAGCCTGTCCATCTTATCCTATCGTGGTTCCACAGCTACCTTACAGACAGATTACAGACTGTCAGATGGAATTAAGAATTCTTCCTCCTCCTTTTCAGTTTTATTTGGTGTATCTTGAGGTGCAATTCTATCTCCATTACTGTTAAACATCTTTACCAACAATCTCCACAAAGCAGTCCCACAATCATTTATCCAATATGTAGATGATGCCACTCATGTGTACAGCTCAAAATCACAACCGACTACAAAAACTCACTCAAGATTCTTTTTCCTCAGTCAAATCTTAGTTAACAAACCACCAATTACTGTTAAATGCCAGAAAAAAAAACATTATTTTTACTCCTAAAACCTGGTGGCCCAGAAGCAAACATTCAGCATGATTTCAGCTAACAACACATTAATTGAAATGGTACCCAACACAAAACTGCTAAGGATGACACTTAATGATAGTTTAAAATTTGTCCTGCACATCTATCAAGCTATAAAGAAAACACATCAAAAGCTCAGCTTCCTCTACTGTTCCAAACTCTTTTTAACCAACTCCTCAAGGAAAACACTTGCATCTCTTTACTTCCTCCCCTTAATTCTCTGTGGATCACCTATACTTACCAATCAAAACACCACATTAAAAAACAAAACTGGAGGCCTGCTATAACAAAATCACCAAATTTGCATCAAACCTACCTATCCATAAGCACCATTGCCTAGAAATAAAACACCTAAACTGACTAAAATTACCAAATTATCTAATATACTCACTATTAGTAATTTTTCATAAAATTATACACATATGTAAAGATTGCCCACTCTCTACAAAACATCTTCCAAAACATTATATCACGCCTAGACATTTGCATTTCCACAACAAATTCCTTCTATCTGCTACTACTAAGTCAAATAATAGCACTGGTGACACCCTTTACTCTGCCTATGGTGCCAAATAATGGAATCTCATCCTGATCGCTGTTAAGTAAAATGCCATTCCATCAGTCTTTAAATACAAGTTCTAATGTTTCTTTTTTTTTTTTTTTTTTTTTTTTTATGTCTGCCTGCAAAATGTGTTATTTTAGGAGATAGCAGCTTAGTGCCTGAGACTAGTTTGATTTGAGTCTTGTCCTTTGATATAATTGCGACGAGCTGTCTAGCCTAAGTTTTTTTTTTATTTTTTGCCATTCTACAGACTGATTTGGAACCAATGGAGTGCAGACAGAGCCAAGCCAAAGCAGGAAAGTTTAATTACTAGTTTTGGTGATATACTGTGTTGAATGTTTTTGATAGGTCAAGGAAGATGGTAAAAACCAGGTTGCTATTGTTTTTATTTTGGTTAGTTATACTGCAGAAGTTTAATAAGGCTGTAGTAGTGCTGTCATGAGGATTGAGGCTGTGCTGGTTGGAAAGAAGAGTTTGTCAGTAACAAATTTTTGCCATTGTAGATGGATGTATTTTTCTAGGATTTTTGATAATGGGAACAATATGGCTAAAGGCCAATAATTAGAGAGATCAGATGATGGGCCACCCTTATGTAAGAGGCATGATGACTTTTTCCATAGTTTGGGTATGTAGCTTTCTGTAATAGCCTGGTTTACGAGGATGGAGACTGAGTAGTCTGTTGCATCAACAATGACCTTAAGCTAAACAAATAAAACAACTGCACTGAGCCTACAAGGCTAGAAATGTTGTTTAATATACAAAAAAATAATAAGACAAGGTAAGTGCTTTCACGACACTAAAGTCGCTTCATCAGACAAACTATCACATAATTAATCCATCTTTAAATATCATTACAATAGTCAGCTGACTAATTAACATAATTAAATAAAAAAGCCTTGTAAGAAGGATACGAAAATACATCATAGGTATGACAACATAATAACTCTATAAAATAAGAAGAAACATATCTCTTAAAAAACTCTAAACAAAATGTACATTTGTTATGTGTATATATTTAAAAAAAGCAAGTATATGTTATAATTTGTGTCTGAGGGGATGTGCCTTCAAAAAGGGTTTTACAGAAGAAGCACTATTAAGACCTGGAAATCTCTCAGCATTAAGCAGAAGAATCCATTTCTGCTCAGCTTCTTCTGTGCGATTTTCCAGGTCTCCCCCTCTGATGTTTACATCTAAAACCTGTAATATAAGAAACTTAAAAGTGTGTGTGGAATCATTGTGTGAAACATGTACAGCTAAAGCATTATTCTCCTTCTTGTTCTTGATATCCCTAATGTGTCCGAGTACTCTGTGTTTGAATTGTCTGTTGGTTTTGCCTGTATAATAGGCATGATGAAAGCCCTCCAGGTGTAGCACCTCTAAGCCACTGAGGACCTGATCACTTTGGGCCCCCCCCCCCCCACTTGTGTGAGCAAGGAATCCTTTCACTCCAGCTAAAAGCAAAGAAAACTCTAACCAGCAATCATTCAAAAATAGATTGCAGCCCCTGGTTTAACTCCAGGAACCTTGTTGTTGCCGCTTGTGTAGTAACCACTGAGGACCTGATCGCTTTGAGCCCCCTCCCACTTGTGTGAGCAAGCAATCATCTCAATCCAGCTAAAAGCAAAGAAAACTCTAACCAGCAATCATCCAAAAATAGACTCCAGCCCCTGGTTTAAGTCCAGGAATCTTGTTGTTGCTGCTTGTGTAGGTGCCAGCTTTTGTAACTACTGTTATGCCTTGTTACAATCTGTTACAGTCAGCCAGAGTGCATACCTCAGGGGCAATAGCTGCAAACCTTCTTCCTCTTAGCCCACCCCCACCCCTTTCATTCCATTTCACTGTTGATAATGTGTTATATGTGAAGGTATTTATCCCCTCTCAATAGTCATAGCCTTCAGTCCCTCCTCCTCAATACTTGTTCTTCACTAAACACCAAACAGAGGTGCAAAGTCTCCAGCTGCTTTTATCTTTAGCTACATTGTGTGCAGCAAACAATGAGCAAAGGGGAATACAAATATAAAAGAGAATAAAATCTGCCATTGCAGACTAGTAAGCAGCATACAACTTCCACCTGTGGTGTATTCCTACACATAGTTTTTCCTTGGAGAAACCTTCCAGTCCTTGAACAAGGGTGCCTGTATGTTTACCTTATTTCCTTGGCTGTCCTTGATAATTAGTTAGGCTTAGCAGAGTCCCTTGGATTATCCCCTGCTACTTTAAATTCCAGTTGAAGGTTTCCATCCCTTCCCCCACCCCCCAAGTGATTGCTCAGGTACAACACACCAAAGGTTTTAAAAACCCTGGATGCCATATTTGCACTAATTGCAGCTGAAAGCCCTCCAGGTATAGCATCTATAGTAAGTGATAGTATTATTTTTATTTTTTTCAGTGTTGTATTCCACACTGTAAACTCACTGTCCCTGCATAGAGTTTTACAGTAATTTCTCTCTAAGGTAGCTTTTCAGTTATTTTTATTTTTGCTGGTATAGTTTATATTTGGATATTAGAAGCTTATGTTTTTGTTTTTGCTTGCTCCCAATTTCAGTAAACCTGATTCAGAGTTCCTCTAAATGATAGTTTAGACTACTTTATAATGTCACAGTACTACTAGATTAAAAGTAATTCCAATAGCTTCTTTCAAAAATAGGGGCATGAATATAAGCTACTTTATTAATTGTGTCTTCATGTAAAGCTTTTTTGTTTGTTTAATTGTCATAACTACCTGCTATGTGCAAACTTTTTTTCCCTCCTCCACGTTTGCCTCTCTTTCTCCCTAAAGTACCCTGCTCCCCTTTGAGCTGTTCCTGATATAGTCTATATATACTTCAACTGTCTACGCTCACCTGTTTTTTTTTCTCATAGACTTCTGTTTTATCTCTGATCTTTCCCACTCCTGACTTGCCTAACTTTCCTTC
Source organism: Protopterus annectens (assembly GCF_019279795.1). Classification (NCBI taxonomy): domain Eukaryota; kingdom Metazoa; phylum Chordata; order Ceratodontiformes; family Protopteridae; genus Protopterus; species Protopterus annectens. Next base: position 437,416,190 of record NC_056738.1, on the reverse strand, counting down.
AGTTACTAGCATTGCTGATAGTTTCTTCTCTAGCTTCTCCATTTGCCCTGCGGGCTCACTCCACTCCCCTACCCTACCCCCAAATCTCACTCACCCCCAGGGGTCCTACTCTTATACCATCTAACCACACCCCTTCCCTCTTCAACCAATCATAAACCCTTCGACATTGGCCACTTAACTCCAATTCCCTCCTTTCACTTACCACTCCCTATCTCTCCCACCACACCCTCCACCTATTCCTTTCCACACCTAGTATACCTCCGAGCCTATAACAGCAACCTAACAACTTACCCTTCCAGATGTATAAGCTACCCACCCCAGCCCTCTTACAGAGGTTACTCATACTTACACTTCTACCACCTCTAACTTTAGCTTACCTGCTAACCTCCTATGAACACCCATTATATCCACACCTTCTCTACCTCAATAAGCTATCTATCTCTCCTTCTCTACCTATTTTCACTAACCATGTTAACTTAACATCTACACCCAACTATCTACTAGCAAAATACCATAGAATAGCCCACATTAGATATGACTCTCCCAATCCCAGAAAATCTCTACCTCTATATGGTAAATTCCCAAATCCTAGACTTCAAACACTACTCTTCTCTTTAAAAGATGGAGACATTCACCCAAACCCAGGCCCAACAACTGCTACTACCACTCAACTCCTCAACCCTAACCCCTCTACTATCCATTCCCTTATGAAACCACCTAACTCACTCTTATTAGCTCACCTCAACATACGTAGCATTAATAACAAAGATGGACAACTCCATGCTCTCTTGGAAGTCTACTCCTTTGACATTCTTTGTTTAACAGCAACTTGGTTAAAACCTGTAACTAAAGACAATGAAGTCATCCCACCTGGTTATACTATTTTGTGACTTGTTCGTGCAACCAAAAAGGGAGGTGGTGTAGCTATCCTATTTAAATCTGGGTTACATATTATTACATATTACTACCTATGACTATAAACCACCTCAAGACTCCAATGCTAAAATTCTTATTGCCAAGCTTCAACTTAATATTAATATTAATAATAGTTCTATTATATTGGTTAATATTTAATAAGTAAAACCATATTCATTTTTGTACAAATGAATTTGATATATAGTAATAATTTCAAACAGCTATACTTCATATATATAATTTATTTGAATTATACATGTACAGTCTGTTTTGAATATAGTATGAATGGAAAGAAAAAAAAATTTAGATTACCATAAACATATATTTAGTGAGCACATGAATAATATTAAATATATTTTTTATATTATAATTTATGAGAAGTACATACTGTCCTTGGTAATCAGATTTGAGTAATGATTATTGCTTTGATCAAAAACATAGAAAATATCCCGAGACAAATATGAATCTTTGAAATATATAATAGATGGATGGATAAATCCCATTTTGGGCTACGTGGACAGTACTTATGGAAAGATTAGGTACATCTTGATAAGGATAGAGAATAATTAGAAAAATATAGACATATATATATATAAAAAAAAGTTTTATAAATCACAGGAAGTTTTCTAAGAAGTTCTTGTGGGGGGTTTTAATAAATGTCTTTTAAGAAATCTTTTTCATGAAAGGTTTTTTATGTAAAGTTTTTATAAAAGTTTTTTATGAAAAGGAATGATGTATTTATATGACATGAAATGTTTAATTTTGTCATCTGCTTAGCTTTATCGTCTAGTTAAAGAGAACACGATATATAGTTTAACATATGAGCTTATGAGAAGTTTAGTTATAACAAGAACGATGCATCTGTATGAAATGATTTATTTTTATCGTCTGCCTAGTCCTATTGTTTGGTTAGAATGATTACGATATTTAACTAAATACGTACATAAGCTTTGACATATACATATTGCGACAAGCATTTAAAAAATTGTTTTAAGACATAAATAATGTAGATCTATAATTATGTCTTAGCATGTTTTACACAGTTTTTAAATATTTAAAGCAATTGATGGTTGCGCTGAAAATTTGATAATGAAAATGTTTTCATAATACAGGATCTAGATTTTAAAGCACTAGGGCACTTTAAAGTTGGTTAATTGGATGATTATTAATTGATGTAATTAAAGTAGTTGTTCCATACTATTTAAAGAGCATATCCAAAATGATTTAGATAGATCTGATGAAGCGTGCATAGTGCACGCGAAAGCGCTCATCTCTTTTACTTTTTTATTTTTGTGTATGTTATTGGAATAAAAGCAATATTTGTTCTACAACTGGAGATTTCGTGATATGTTCGTAGCTGAAGTTCTCGTGGTGTATCCTACAGTCTATTTATCTTCAAGCTTCAACTTAACACATTCAAATCCATCTATATTATCTGTATCTATCTTCCTTCTGGTAATAACATTGCCACCATAGAAAATATTCTTTGTTGGTTATCCCAAAATTTACCCCAAGAAACCATAATCCTAGGTGATTTTAACATTGATTGGAAGTGTTGTAGCAGTAGCCACCCTACCAGCCATATTAACCTTTTTGGTTTTTCTCAATCCATTACCTCCCCTACCAGGATAAACAAGCCTAATAAGAAAGAAAGTACCTTAGATTGGATTCTCATAAATAATCATCCCCAGACATATGAAGCTGGAGCCCTCCCTGATGATGTAAGCGACCACTCACTAGCCTACATCATCAGGCTTAAATCCAGTCTACCTAATCCAACTATATCTAGGACAATTAGAACCAAGAAAAACTTCAACCCCGATCTCTTCCAGAGAGAACTAAGAGCATGTAACTGGTCTCCCTTAAAATACCTCACACTGGAGGAAGTTGTTAATTACATTAATTCTGACTTCCTAGCCATACTAGACCACCATGCATCAACCCGCTCTGTTAGAATAAGAACTAAATCTGCCCCATGGCTTTCAAAAGAAACCAGGCAAAAAAATCCATCTCAGAAATAAATACTGAAATAAATCTCATTTAACTAAAATCCCAGTAGACCAACAAAACTTCAGACAGCTGACAAATGAAACTAAAAAGCCATACTGTCTGACAAAAGAAACTACTACCTACAATTCCAGCAGACTCACCATAATAAACTACAAAAGTTCTGGGCGAGTATTAATCAATTATTACACCCAGGTCAATCCATCACACCAACCCCACAAGGCACAGACCAGGAGAATCCCAAGCAGACTGCTACTGCCTTTAATACCTTTTTCATTGAGGCCATTCAAACTCTTGCCAGTCAGTTATCTACTCAGAACTTAACTATTTCCAACTCTAACTCTAGCCCAGCCCTTCCATTTCTCTTCCAACCAGTCCCAACAACATATATTCTTACCCTTATCCAAAAACTGAAATCGTGCACTCCTTCAGCAGGCCAACTACCCGCTGAATATCTACAAAAGGCAGCCAAATCCATTGCCTATCCCATTTCCATTCTCATCAATAGAACCATCAGTGAAGGACACATCCCTAAAATCTGGAAAGTATCCCATATTACCCCCCTTCACAAGGGTGGAAACTCTGCTGAACTCTCCAATTACCGTCCCATAGCCCTACTTTCTCCCTTAGCAAAAATCATGGAAAAATGCATCCACAGACAATTGCTAGACCACCTAATCCAAAGTAACTTACTTTCAAACTCTCAACATGGTTTCAGACCTTCCCACAGCACTACTACTGCCCTCCTTTCTTTTAGTGACTGTATTAACAAAAACCGTAACCTCAGTATGCTTTCCTCTACACTGTTTATAGATCTGTCTAAGGCATTCGACATGGTAAATCACCAGATACTTATAAATATCCTCAAATCCCTGTCAGTAGATGCACAAGCTATAAAATGGTTCCAGTCCTACTTAGATAACATTGTTGGAATAAAGAATTTTTATATCATCCTTGGCGACTTGGAACTACAATCTTTTGGTTTTCTACTTAGATAACAGACAACAGGCTGTACTTTGGCATAACATTCTATCTACCCATCTGCCCGTTAACATTGGTGTTCCTCAAGGGTCCATATTAGGACCTCTCCTGTTTTCTATATTTATCAATGACCTTCACCTAGCAATCCCCCAAGCTACATGCATACAGTATGCAGATGATTCCACATTTATATGCTCAGCCACATCTATATCTGAACTTCACTCCCTTACCCAAAATGTGTTTAACACAGTTGAACAATGGTTTACACAGCACTGTCTCCTTCTGAACCCCCAAAAAACTAAACTCCTCCTTTTTACTCCTACTTGTAAGTCCCCCCCAATAGACTTCACAGTAACATCCAGTAATGGTACTCTCATATCCCCAGATCCAACTACCAAACCATTAGGTATCACCATAGATAACAACCTTAACTTCGTCACCCATATTAACAATACTCTAAAATCTGTTAATAAAAAACTAGGCTGTCTCTACAGGATCAAACCCTTCCTCTCTCCTGCAGCTAGAATAACTATTGCTCACACCCATCTAATTTCTACTCTCCTCTATGCCTCACCCATATATATACTAATCTCTCTAAAAACAACCTTAATAAAATGGAAAACTCCTACAATAACATAGCCAGATTTGCTACAGGAAACCCTTTCAGAACCCACCACTGTTTTAATCTAAAGCAGCTAGGATGGCTTGAATTACAAAATCAGCTTAAATTCCACCAACTGACCATTGCCCATAAAACCCTTTACCAACCTACAAATACCCCTATACTATCTACCCTCATTACCTCCTACAACAATCTTAAGACCTTACGATCATCAAATAAACTTTTTGTAAATATTTGTAAATCAAACAACAGGGCTGGGGACTCTCTTTTCTCTAATACTGTTGGAAAATCCTGGAACCTTCTTCCTAACGAACTTTCCTCTCTTCCCTCTATATCACTCTTTAAAACCAAATTGAAACTTTTCCTCAGAACACACAGGTTGTGCCCCTGTACTAAACCTGACTGATCAACTAGCTCTTCTTACTTGGGTCAACCTACCCTCCTCTTCTCGGTAATTAAGTTCCTTTTCTTAATAACAACTTACCTTGTCCTTCTATACTATTACTTACATCTTCAGAATCTCATTAAGGAGACTACTTTTACTAATATATTGTATAATTTCAGCTCCTACTTTTTCTTTATGACTACTTGTATACTAATATATTGTATAATTCAGCTGCCATCTTTTTCTTTATGATGTATTGCAACTACATTTTGTATTGTACTAATTGTATCTGTATATTTTGCACTATGTTATGAACGAATGACCTCTTTGATTATTCTCTGTACTGCACCTGCAATGTTCATTGTATACATTAATTTTTGT
>NC_056738.1:436017740-436038755 GCF_019279795.1 Protopterus annectens | reverse complement strand
CCCGAGCCTCAAGTGGCCCCACAGGGCATCCCCTGCCCTTCTGAGACCTCCCCTGATCTCCCCACTGAAGAGGTACCCAGGAAGAGACTGTGCAAGAGGAGGCACTTAGACTCCCCACAGGAGTCTTTGAAATCTGACACGGACTTGGATGAGTCAGAAGGGTCCTCTCGATCCCCCTCTGAGGATATCTCCTTTGCGGAGATATTAGAAATCCTTAGAGGGGTGATTGGCAGTCCAAAACCCCTAGTGAGGACGAGTCAGTGCTCTTGAAGGCTTTTGGGTCTCAACCTTCCATTTCTTGGGTGTCTCCGCCTTACGATGAGCTCATGGAGCTGATCTCTCGTAAGGCGTGGGAGTCACCGGAGGCTATGGAACCTGTCCCTCGGAAGCCGAATAAGTTAATCTCTGTTGATGCCATGGTGGTAGCTGCAGCCACCAAAAAGGAAGTGTCTGAAACATCCGCATCTATCAATCCTCCTAACAGAGATTCTAGGATCATGGATAGATATGGGAAACGCATGATGTTATGTGATCCTATCTCGCCTACATTCTGAATGATGGGTTCGGAGCCGATCCCTCGGCTCCGACTCGGCACGCTTATGCCAAAGAGCGAAGTCTCTTATTGGCTGAGCTTACTATATCCCAGGATGCACCACCACCAGTCCCCAGATCTCGCTTTGCGCTTCCCTCTAAGACGTGGTCTCGAGCTGGCTGGGCTAAGTAGTTTATTAAACTAACTTTTCTGTCAGTTTTTTGCTGTGTTTTCTCACAAAAGCTGTTTTAACAGCTATCGCTAACTTTGTGTACGATTTGGACTTGGAATTGTTGTGTGTGATTGAGTTCAGTTTGTTTTCAGCCCTCCATTCAGGGCCTTCCCGGACTGTTAATATTTGAATTACAGGGTCTCTAATAATTGTTCAAAGTGGGTTAGAGTTACCTGTTCTTTTTACAGGAAGAGTTGGCTTTATTTTTTACTGTAAGCTTATATCAGTAGTTAAAATTTAGTGTACTTTCCTGTCAGAGTTACTAGATTGTGTATCAACATGTCTCAACCCCATAGGCCTTCGGGCTTTAAGAAATGTTCTAAATGTGCTTTTAAGATGTCTGTTACTGATGACCATCTACTGTGTGTGTATTGTTTAGGGGCAAGCACTTGCAGGAGTCATGCAGCGTATGTCACGCTTTTTCCTCTAGGGTCCTCCAGGAGAGGAAAAATAAATTGATTCTCAAAGGCTTGATTAAACCCTCTTTCAAGAAGCCTTGGCTTCCTCTCCGACTCCTGCTAAAGAAAGGGCTTCGCTCCGACCAGTCCGTCGGACCCGACTGCCAAGAGACCTAGGCAGGCCTCTCCTCGCCCAAAGACTTCGGAGCCGAGGTCGGAACCTGCCTCGGCGTGCCCAGTATCGACTCCTCGCTTCGAGCCGATGGCTGGGGCATCGAGGCGGTCACCTTCGCCGGCTCCACTGCTCTCGGAGCCGACAAGGGTCGCCTCAGACACTTCCTCCTCGGCGAAGTCTACCTCGCACCGATGGAATCTGGTGTGTGTTTCCTCGGCGCCGATTCTCATCGAGTCGCCGAGCCGGGTCCCCTAGTCCCTTGGGGCCGGGAGAGGTCTTCAACCCGCTCTGTTTCCTCTCGGTCTCGAGAATGTCGGATTCTGATATAGACAGGGTGCTCCAAAGACTTTTCCAGTCCCCAGTCTTCCAAAAGTTTGGTGCGGTCCCGACCCAGTTGGCCTGGGAGCCGATGACGGTGACCCACCCCATTGCCATTCCGCCTCCGACTGCTTCGCCCGGCGGAGCAGGTGCTCTTGGAGCCGGTGGAGATCTCAGGTCGGCTCCGACCCTTACTCCAACTTCGGGCCTCGGGTCCGAGTTTGGTACGCTGACTTCTTCGCTGGACCCGAGGGTGATGTTTGGGACCTTTGCTGTTCCGGAAGCCTCCTCTCGTGCTGCCGCGGGACTTCCGCCTGCCATCATGGCCCGAGACCGGATTCTCCCAGGATTCTGGGGTCCGCTTTCAGGCCATGAGGAGTGCCTTGGCCAAATCCTCTTCGGCCATCTCTCCGTTCTACCAGCACCTTCCCTGGGCGTGGAGACTGGGTCTTTGGCAGTTCCCCTGTCCGTGGCCAGCGGAGCCCGAGGCCTGAGGTTACCCCAGTGGGGTTCCCTTCCTGAGGGTTCTTCGGAGTCATCTCCAGAGGAACCCCAAGGAAGAGATCGTGCAAGAGGAAGCACGTGGACTCCCCGAGTCTATTACATCGACACGGATATGGATGATGCGGAGGGTCCCCTAAGTCCTCGGACGATGTCTCCCTTTGCAGACATCTTAGAGATCCTCAAACAACGAGGCGGCTGGATGTCCAAACCCCTCTGCGACGAATCAGTGCTCCTCAAGGCCTTTGGGGCTCAGCCCTCCGCCTCCTGGGTGTCTCCGCCTTCGACGAGCTTCTGGATTTAGTTTGTCGAGGGTGGAACACCCGGATACCGTGGAACCAGTCCCTTCTCGCCCAAACAAGTTCTTATCTGCTCCCCCCGAGAAGGAGTTCCTTACTAAAGGCGTGGCTGTAGATGCCATGGTGGTGGCATCTGCTACACAACAGGACGTGGCTAAGGCTTCAACGACCTTCCATCCTCCTAATAAGGAGTCTAGGAGTATGGATAGGTACAGAAGCGCACCCTGACTTCAGCGGCCTTTACCTTAAGGTCTCTGAATTATTTGGCACATTTTACTAGGCTTCAGAGGGATCTGGTCAAGGAGTTGTCAGACTCCCTCTCGGGTAACCTACCTGAGCAGCTATCCCAGTCCGTTAGCTCTCAGTTGGCTATCCTACGCCAATTGCTAACTCCGCCCATGAGGCTCATTTCTTATGCGGCCAAGGCGGGTAGAGCGGCAGGCACAGGCGCTGTTTCACGTGACAAGCCTGGCTCCGCTTGTGTCAGTTTCGGAGGCCTTCAAGTCTTCCTTCGACGCTCCCTTTGATGGGTCCTCATTGTTTGGACCCAAGGTGAAAGACACCCTTACCGCTGTGAGCAAGAGGGAAAACGTTATCTGCCGTAGGGGCCCGTTATTCCACTCCCTTCGCCTTACCCCAAGGCCAAAGGAGGGGAAAATGTGGTTCAAAATCTCGCAAGTTTTTCTCCCAACAGCAGGAAGATTCCCCGCCCAGAGGCAGAGGGCGGGAAATTTTTCAGGGAGACGCCGTCCCCAGAGGCGCAGAGGGCCCCGCAATTCTGGAGACCGCGAGTCCTTTCGTGGCTCTTCAGCCTCCCACACATGAGGGATTGCCCGGCTGTGCTGCTCGAGCCAGTCGGGTGTCGTTTGCCAAGCACCTAGAAGCCTGGGAATCAATCACTCAGGACAGATGGGTGCTTCGATAATTGCCGGAGGTTACACCATCCCATTCAAGTCCTTACCCCTCGCCCAAGAGAATCCCGGACCCACCACCCAGTCAAGGGAAATAGCAGCCGAGAAGCTTCAAAGCTGCTAGAAAAGGAGTCATCCAACCGTCCCCACAGACCAAATCGGATCAGGAAATTACTCCAGGTTCTTTTAGTGCCAAAAAGACAGGGGACCTGAGACCAATATTGGATCTCAGCAGACTAAACCTATCCGCCACGAAATCCAAATTCAATGGTCACGCTGCAATCCATTCTCCCGTTGTTGGAGAAGGATGTTTGATGTGCTCCATAGACCTCAAGGACGCCTATTATCACATACCGATACATCAGGCGTCCAGAAGGTATCTGCGCTTCAGCCTGGGAACCAGTCATTACCAATTTTGTGCTCTGCCCTTTGGTCTCACCACAGCCCCCAGGGTGTTCACCAAGTGTTTGGCAGTAGTGACGGCTCACCTGAGGAGTCTTGGATTCCAAGTGTTTCCCTATCTCGACGACTGGCTCCTGACTGCCACCACCAGGCATCTACTTATGGACAACCTCAAAGCCACCATCTCCCTGGGTGTTTTTCTAGGGATTACATTCAATTGGTCAAAGTCTGTCTTGCTGCCCTCTCAGCGCATAAAGTTTATAGGAGCAGAGATAGACTCAAGATTGATGCTCGTCTTTCTTCCTGCCGAAAGGATTCGAACTTTACAGGGCCAAGTTCTAGCTCTGATCTCAAGATCCAAAGCCCCAGCCAGGATGGTCCTACAGGTTCTAGGCTCAATGTCTGCCACGGTACTTTTAGTTCCTCTAGCAAGGTTACACATGAGGATTCTTCAGTGGCTCTTATCAACTCAATGGTCCTTTCAAGATCTTCCCCTCAATCATCACATCATGATTACGGAAATATGCAAAAGGGACCTTCGCTGGTGGCTTCAGACATCCAACTTGGATCAGGGAAAACCCTTTGTTCTCCCTCCAGTGGTTACCCTGACGACAGATGCCTCCCAGATAGGGTGGGGGGGGGCATTGTCTGGGCAGGCTAGTTCAGGGATCCTGGCTTCCGGACGAAGCTCTTCTCCACATCAACGTGTTGGAGATGAGGGCTGTACTTCTATCCCTACAGGCCTTACACAAGTTCCTTCCTCAGGGCATCATCGCCATCCACACAGACAACATGTCGGTGGTTTGGTATCTGAACAAACAAGGAGGGACCAGATCGCACCCTTTGCAGAGAGGCCATGAGAGTGTGGGAATGGGCTGTAGCTACCAACCGCTTCTTGGTAGCGACCCACATCCCGGAAAGTCAAATGTATTGGCGGACAAATTAAGCAGGACAATTCTCTCCTCACAATGGTCTCTAAACCGCAGTAGCAGCCCAGGTTTTCAAGAGATGGGGACGCGCTGCGACCTATTTGCGTCTCCACAAAACAACAAGTGCCAAAGGTTCTTCTCCTTGATTCCACATCAGGAAGTACCAGCCATGGATGCTCTAGCACAACCTTGGCCAACAGGGTTGCTTTATGCTTTTCCCCAATTCCACTCCTTCCCAAAGTTATTCAAAAAGCTTCTCAGCTAGGGTCTTCAATGATTCTGATTGCCCCATACTGGCCTCGTCAGATATGGTTTCCTTACCTGAAAAGCATGCAGTGGACGACCCGTGGACCTTAGACGGATCCCGGATTTGCTAATCCATCAGTCGACATTGGCATCAGTCCCTTCAATCTCTGAAATTGACAGCTTGGCTCCTCCACTTCCAACCTTAGTTAGAAGTCACACACTAGACCCGGAAGTTGTTCACATTTTATCTTCGCCCACAAACCTACCACTAACAAATTGTACCTCAGTAAGTGGAAGAGGTTTGCTATCTGGGCTCAACTCAAGGGCTTAGACCCTATCACTGCTCCTGTCCCAGAGGTTTTGAAATTCTTAACATCCCTATTTAATCAGGGATCTTCTGTCTCAACTATTAAAGTTCAACTAGCTGCTATCTCTAAATTCCATGAATCCACGGATCCTCCCTTGATGAGCAGCAGATTATGCAAAACATTCATTAAAGGTGCGAGCCTGTTAAGACCACCAGTTTTTCATCCTGCACCTCCGTGGGATCTTGATTTGGTGCTGCGCATTAACATCTCCCCTTTGAACCGCTGCTACGTGCGCAGTTAAAATATCTGTCATGGAAAACGCATTTTTAGTGGCTATTACTTGCAAGAAGGGTCTCAGAGCTTCAAGCCCTGTCTATTAAACCACCGTATTTGATTTTCCACAAAGATAGAGTATCACTTAGGCCTAATCCATCATTTGTCCCAAAGGTCTGCTCTAGTTTCTGTCTTCAACAATCTCTAGAACTACCAGTTTTCTTTCCAAAATTCTCTAATGAAGCAGAATACACTCTCCATAAATTGGATGTTCACAGGCAATTACGCTTCTATTTAGACAGGACTCAGCAACTTCGTAAGTCAGACCAGTTGTTTGTGTCCTTTTCAGATAATAAATTGGGCCAATCCATCACAAAAGCTACAATCTCAAAATGGATCAGAGATTGCATAACTCAGGCCTATTCTTCTTCGAATAAGCAACTTGCATCATCTATCAAAGCTCATTCTACCAGAGCTATGGCTACTTCTATAGCTTTTCATTCCAAGTCGCTATTTCTGAAATTTGTGCTGCGGCTACTTGGTCCAACCCGCACGTTCATTTCCCACTACAAATTGGATGTGGCATCTAAAGGACGAGCTTCATTTGGTTCCACGGTACTCAGGAGTGTTTTCCAGTGAGCCACCCAGGATTCAGGTGCTAGGACGCTGTCCCATCATTCAGAATGTAGGCGAGATAGGATCACATAACATCTTTAGTTATGTACTCACCATAACTTCAGATGTTTGGGATCCATCTCTCTTATATTCCTTATACCTACCCTCCTTCCCCTGCCTTGCAGATCAGAAGAGATTGAACGGTTTTGAGCTCTACTGTTTTTATCTTGTTTCATCTGACGATGTTATATAAGCAGGGTATGCATGTGTGCATGTATGCGGACAAACTAGATCTGGGGGACTGGTGGTGGTGCATCCTGCCATATAGTAAGCTCAGCCAATAAGAGACTTCGCTCTTTGGCATAAAGTGCGAGTGGAGCCGAGGGATCGGCTCCGAACCCATCATTCAGAATGTAGGCGAGATGGATCCCAAACATCTGAAGTTATGGTGAGTACATAACTAAAAGTTTCGTTCAGCAACTTTTTCTCTGCGATCGCTGAACTATTTAACCCATTTTACGAGACTGCAAAGAGATCTCCTGAAAGAGCTAGGAGATACTCACCAGGGTACTGTAGCTACAGAGGTTGCCGACAAAATCAACACACAGCTCGCTACCCTAAACTCGGTTGTAAACTCGTCCATGCATCTCATATCTTATGCAGCTGATGGTTCGAGTAGAGCCACTAGTTCAGGCATTGCCCTGCGGAGACCAGCCTGGATGCGTCTCTGTTCCTTTGCGGAACCCTTTAAGTCTTCCTTTATCAACACCCCATTTGATGGCTCATCATTGTTTGGGCCTAAAGTAAAGGAAACTTTAACCAGGTGTGAGCAGGAAGGCAAGACCCTGTCTGCCGTTGGAGTCCATTTTTCTACCCCTACTGGGCCCTACGCCAAGGGCTGTAGGGGGAGGGAAAATGTGGTTCTGAAAAGCACAGGGAGCCTTTCAGGACACACGTGGAGAAACCCCCTTTAGAGGCAGAGGAGGGGGTTATAACGGAAGACGCCACCCGCATGGCAGACGGGGTCCGCAGCAACAGGGTGACAGAGGCTAGTTCTTTGATCAGCCCTACCAGTGCTCCTGAAAGAGGGCCCGGCTGTTTGGCTCTGGAGGCAGTCGGGGGTCGCTAGCCTGGCTAAACATAACATCAGACACATGGGTACAAAGCATCATTTCCAGAGGATATTTCATACCATTCTCTTCCCCTCCTACTCCTGTAAGCAAAATCCCAGATGTTCCACCCAGTCTCAGGGAACAAGCAATCATAGAGGTCCAAAAATTGCTAGAAAAAGAGTCATCCAACCAGTCCCAGCAGACCAAGTTGGATTCGGAACGTACTCGAGATTCGTTTTGGTACCAAAGAAAACAGGGGACTGGAGACCTAACTTGGACCTCAGCAGACTCGGCCAATTTGTAAAGAAAGAGAAGTTCCGAATGGTCACGCTTCAGTCCATTCTTCCCTTCCTAGGGAAAGGCGATTGGATGTGCTCCACAGATCTCAAGGACGCTTGCTATAACATAAAGATGAACAGACGCTCCAGGGGTCACCTGAGTTTCCGGCTGGGAGCCAGTCATTACCAGTTTCGAGCCCTGCCCCTTGGTATCACCACAGCCCCTAGGGTGTTCAAATGCATGGCAGTGGTCACGGCTCACCTGAGGCGTCTAGGATTCCAGGTGTTTCCATACCTAGATGATTGGCTCCTCACTGCTACCACCAGGCATCAATTGACTCTGGCAAAACAATATACTCTTACACTCTGCCATCAATTAGGCATTACAGTCAACTTCGAAAAGTCTGCCTTATTGCCATCGCAGCATACCGTTTTTATAGGAGCAGAGTTAGATACCTCAACCACCACTCTACGTCTTCTAAACGAAAGAGTCTCACTTCTTCACCAACACGTCATCTCACTGGTGTCAAAGAACAAAGCTACAGCAGCAGAGGTCTTGAAGGTGCTAGGTTTGATGGCGGCAGCAATCCTGGCTGTACCACTCGCAAGGATGCATATGTGAATCCTTCAATGGCTCCTCTTCGCTCAGTGGTCTTACCAAAAGCTACCAATGCACCACATGATTCTCATCACATAGTCATGCAAGAGAGACCTTCGGTGGTGGTTGACGTCTCTTCCCTTTGCCACCCCCCCCCCCCAGTAGCCACTGTGACCACGGACGCTTCCCTGATAGGGTGGGGGGGGGGGCATTTTCAGGGAAAAACTGCCCAAGGCACATGGACGGATCAAGAGTCACATCTGCATATCAATGTTCTGGAGTTGAGAGCGATACATTTGGCGTTGCAGTACTTTCAGGACTCTCTTCCTCTAGGGACTATTGCAATTCAGACGGACAACATGTCAATGGTCTGGTACTTGAACAAACAAGGCGGAACTATGTCTTACCCTCTTTGTCGAGAAGCCCTCAGGGTATGGCAATGGGCTGTGTTGTCCCACCGTTTTCTGATAGCAACGCACATCCTGGGGAAATCCAACGTGATAGCAGACAAGTTAAGCAGGGCAATACTGTTGCCTCACGAGTGGTCTCTCAACCAATGAGTTGCGGATTTGATTTTCCACAAATGGGGCCAGTCTTGCTGCAACCTCTTTGCCAGTCACATCAATACCAAATGCAGAAGCTATTTTGCCCTAATACCACCTCAGGGACATTCCCCGAAAGGCACACTCGTACACGATTGGCCTCTGGGTCTCCTATATGCATTCCCACCTATTCCATTGATACCCAAGGTTTTACAGAAAGCAAAGTCACTGGGAAGGACAGTTATCCTCATAGCTCCCTACTGGCCTCGACAGATTTGGTTCCCCTTCCTTCACCATCATCTACTGGAGGATCCATGGATCCTGGACCCAGTTCCGGACCTGACCTCCATCCTTCACTGCAGTCCCTAAAACTGACTACTTGGCTAATCCACTTCCCCTAATTGCCAGGCTTCATTCGTTCTCAGATGATACAAGACAAATCCTTTTGTCTTCTCACAAGCCATCCACCAGGAAACTATACCGCAGTAAGTGGAACAGGTTCTCAATTTGGGCCAATATACAGAAAATCGACCCTTTCCGAGCTCCTCTATCGTCCATTTTAGAATTTTTGACAAAGATTTTCAAAGAAGGAGCAGCAGCTGCCACAGTCTGAGTCCAGTTAGCCGCCATATCAAATTTCCACCTTGGATTCAATGGGTTGAATGTTATGGGCCATAAATTATCTAAGGTTTTTCTTAAAGGTGCTTTTCACATGAGACCTCCTGTCAAAATCTCTAATTCTCCCTGGAATTTGAATTTTATGCTGTCTCAAATAATTCTCCCCCCTTTCAAACCAGCATTTTCTTGTGATCTCAAATATTTGTCCTGGAAGACTAAATTTCTAGTAGCCATTACTTCTGCCCGCAAAGTGTCAGAACTTCAAGCATTATCTGTCAGGCCTCCTTACATGATTTTCCATGCTGATAGAGTATCTCTCAGAACAAACCCCTCCTTTTTGCCTAAAGTCTGTTCTGAATCCAGTATCAATCAGGTCATTAAGTTGCCAGTCTTTTTTCCCAACCACTCTAACAAATTGGAATACATGCTGCACAAACTTGATGTACACAGACAGCTCAGATTTTATCTTGACAGAACTAAGGATATTAGAAAATCAGATCAACTTTTTGTATCCTTTTCGGAGGCCAGAAAAGATAATCCAGTGGCTAAAACAACCCTATCTAAATGGTTATCAGATTGTATATCCTTTGTTTATGTGAATGCAAGCATGCCATTGAGACACAAACCTAAGGCTCATTCTACCAGAGCCGTTTCTACATCTTCTGCTTTTCAAGCTAAATTGCCCCTTGACAATATTTGTGCTGCAGCCACTTGGTCTAAGCCTCATACCTTTATCACACATTACAAAGTAGATAAGGCTTCCAGGGACAGGTCTTCCTTTTGTTCCACGGTACTGAAAAACGTACTTCCATGAGCCACCCAAGATTGAGGGTGCTAGGGACGCTACCCATCAGTGAGAATAAACGGCAAGATTTAATAACTTCACATAAAGAAGTTATGTACTTACCATAATGTTCCATGTGAGTTGTTTATCTTGCCTTTATTCTCACGTCCCTCCCTCCTTCCCCCTCCTGGCTGACAGTTGACTTAGAGGCTAGTACCATCCTGGTTATTCAATACTTCTTCTTCCCCTTCGGGAAGTGCTTCCTTGCAGAAATAAATAAAAAGGTATACATACTCGCAGCAAACAAGATCTGAGGTAATTCCAGCAGTGCATTGCTGGATAAGGGGATTGGTCTCGAGCTACTGGCAAACCTTGAGCTTTGCTATCGGCCGTGTCATAGCCGAGGATCAGCTCCGAACCAATCAGTGAGAATAAAGGCGAGATAACTCACATGGAACGTTATGGTAAGTACATAACTTCATTTTCTCTCTGGTAAACACAAGCTGGTAATGTTGGGCTTTTTAGGGGGTTATGAGTAATGGGAGGAGCCTGAGCTTGGGGTGCAGAGTTTTAAATGGCCAAAGTGGCTCCAAGGTCAGACTTCAAGACCCATCACCCATTGAGTAAAGATGGAAGCAGACAACACAGTTCAATCATTATAAGTACATAACTTTAGTTTTCAGGTAATGAAAACCAATTGCGGGACTCATAATCATTCTAAATGATTTAGTTTAATGTGCCTTAACTTTGGTGCTGTTCCCTAGTCATTCAACATCATCACTGGTGGTGGCAGATCTACACCCTTAAAAGGGCTAGCCTGCTTATTCTTTCAGGTATCCTTATCTAGTTGCATTGATGTCTCATAGTAGTAACATTTTAAGTCTGCATTCTTAAACATCTGTATACCACTTGAGGAAAGAATCAGTAACACAGCCAGAAAAGTTAACTTGTATTCTTAGGTTTTCTGAAACAGTAAAAGAATGTAAAAAGCTATCTTTGCTGCAGAGTAATTGGCAAGAATTTACAGATGAAATACACCAGCTGCACCCCCTCAACAGTAAATTTCTTACCCAGCTGCCACATGTGTTCTTTCTCATACCAAGAAACAAATTCCACAACTGTGGTTTACCAAAGTTCTCTCCCAAGGGCAGTGGTAGCCTGTAAGCTTTCTCAATGTCCATTCTGTTTTGTAAATTCAGTCCACAGTGTCATCTTGAACTTAATGTATTCTATGCAGTTGAAACATTCTGTTACATTCTTTCCATTCACTGCATCACATAGTCAAATTCTTTCTTTATCCACCAAACATACTAGCTGGTATTTATTGTACACCATGTGACCAGCTCTATAGTGTTTCATCACAAACCTTACCAGCTGGCTATTTATGTAGCACCAAAGTTTCATATTACTTCTTCATTTTAACACCATTATTGAAGAGTGATAATGGCTTCCTTTGGAGGGAATTTTTTAATCACACTTTTTAATAAGTACCATTAACAAGCTGAGACTTCACTGTGTTCTTCTTCCCATTCTGTTTTTCCAGCAAGCCATCTTCACCGTATTCCTGAACTATTGGCTGTCATCATGAAAATGGCACATTAACAAATCACCGTGTCTTAATATCCTAAATATACTTGCACCTCTTAGAAGAAAGACTAAAAACAAAGAATGCAATTTGATATCCAAAAAGAGTAGAATGCTAATGTAGGATCGAGAAAAAGCATGGAAAGAATGACAAAAATATAAAACACCACCATATTTTGAAAAGTTCAGAATGCTTCACAGTCATGCTAAAACGTAAATTAATGAAGACATAAACACAACCCTAAAAATTCTGGACAGCCATTAAAGAAGTCTTGCATCTTGGCCATAAATTCATCCCTAACCTCTCTCCCAAAAATTCATCACTTGAAATTGCAATACAGTTCAACATCTCTAATCATAGTTTCCCCATAGTAATCACAGTTTCCCCTGTATCTAATGCTAACCCTGGCCATCAGCCACGTATCACCACATCCACTTTTACCTTCAAACCTGTGCCCACATCCTATGTAAAACTACTCTTAAACTCAAACCATGTCTACTTCAACTGATGACTTTGTAAGTATAATGCCTTTAAAATAGCAGCTGATAGCATCGTCTACACTGTCTCAATCCTTATAAACAGGTCAGTCCAGAAATCCCACGTTCCCCTCTCACTGGAAGAAATCACACATTATCCCTCTGCAAAAAGGAGGAAATTCAACAGACATTGCTAACTTTAGACCTATAGCAATCTTATCCCTCTCTCTAATATACTTGAAAAATGTATTCAGAAACAATTGCTAAACTATTTCCTGCAGAAAGGACTCCTGGCCTCCCACCAACATGGCTTTTGTCCTTCTCATAGTACTAACACTGCACTTATAACCTATATAGTTACTGTCAGTAAAGCTAGAGGTAATGGCAGACTTTCTTCCTTATTTCTACACTTGTCCAAAGTCTTCTATGCAGTTTGTCACAGTAAACTTCTACCTTAAATGTCCTTATTAGGACTCTCTCAGCCCACTCTTCTGTGGTTTGAAAGCTGTCTGTCCAATAGGTATCAGTCAGTAAAATGTCACTCAACCATCTCTCTATGCCTCCCAGTCACCTCAGCTGTACCACAAGGCTCTCTCCTTGGTCCCTTCCTCTTAAACAGTCTCACCAGCACCCTCCACACATCCACACAACAGGCCTCCCTATTACAGTACCCAGATGACTCCAAGCTCATTTGCACATCTGACACACTCATTTGCACATCTGACAATGTGGCACACCTCCAAAAAATTACTCAGGAAAGTTTAACAGCAACTTAAACATGGCTTTATAACTCACACCTCATGCTCAACCCTGAAAAAAAACTACTACTTTTTTCTCCAGATCCCTCTCTCATGAAAAAAAAAACATTTAAAGTCATCTGTCTTGATAATACAACCACTGAAGTCACTTCTCATAGCAAATTGTTAGGGATGATCATCTTAAATTTGATCTGCATATACAAACTTGCATAAGAAAAGCTTGTCAAAAACTAGGGATGCTTTATAGAGCCAAAAACTTTCTCACTGACCCAACTAAAGGCACACTTACCACTACTTATCTCCTCCCTACACTTTATAGTGCTCTCATCCTTACTAACCTTCAGGCATCACAAGAATCAAAACTTTAACAATGGCATAACATAGTTGCTAAATTTCCAGCAAATACCCCTTTTGGAACCCACCACAATATAGTACTAAAACCCCTGAATTGGTAAGAACTACCCCATCAACTAACATATACGCAGATTCTTACCACCTATAAAATTATCCAGAATTCATCTTTTCTCCAGTATTAAATAATGTTTTACACAGCTGGGTTCCTAGTTGGTCATTATGATCAAAATGGCCAAAAACTTCTGTCTGTACACAAACCTATCAAATCTGCTTGGCATTGTCTGTACTTGTACCATGTTGCTAATGCCTGGGACTTCTTATATCTGTCCGTCAGGTCAGTACCCACCCTATCATCCTTCAAAGCCATTCTGAAATACAGGGAGGTGTATTTCACTGAAAGCTTCAAAATAACACATTTTAAGCCATAGACATGCATACTTACAACACCAATAACTAACTCTTTCCAGAAGAGAATATATACTGGAGCTGGAGTTAGTGTATATATAGTTAGGGGGGGTATGTGCCCCCCACACACACACATACACCCCCTAACTATATATACTAACGCACTACAGCGGGGAAAAGGGCATACAACTTTTACTTGCCTTACAGTACTGTACGTAGTGCCAGTAATTCACTTCAGTGAAATGAGATTAGGTAAAGTAAGTTTTCAGTAATTTGAGCTTTCAACGATTTGGTCAGGGTGAATTCAAATTCAGTGACATGAGCTTTCAGTGAAACAAAGTAGGCCCATATTTATTTATGTATGTGAAATGTATGTATGTGTGTATATATCTATCTATATATATCTATCTATATCTATATATATATATATATATATATATATATATATATATATATGTGTGTGTGTGTGTGTGTGTGTATATATATATATAGGTTCATAGGTTCATACTAGGCTATCTGCCCGAGGGCATTTACAAGCCTAGCCCATCGTTTTGTGGCTTATGCCACCCCTTTAGTATGGGGAACTATACCCATTATTTTGCTGTGCCTCTGTCGAGCAGTGACACTGAGGTAATCCCTGGGGTATATCTGCGATCTCCCATCCATTGGTCAAGATTTCTCTTGAACAAGGCCAGCGAGGTGCTCTGCCTCACATGTACTGGGATTTTGTTCCACAGCATAGGGAGTCTTTGGGTGATGAATCTATCCCTCCAGCACGTCCTATTAATAGCCGTGTCGAGGTTTAAGTCTCCCGCCCTTGTGGCTCTGATGGATCTAGATTTTTGAGGTGAAGCATATTCATCAAATCTGGGTTTGACATGGCCTTGTATGTTAGGCAAAGGTCACCTCTGAGCAAGCGGTGCGACTGAATAGAGCTGGAGATCTTTCAGTCGGGCAGCATAGGACAGATTTTGAGACCCTTTATCCTTTTGGTGAGGAACTTTGTGGCCTCTCCAGCTGCTGCAAGTGTCGGGTCAGATACATTCGAATGGGGCATTGTACTCAATCATTGGTCTGATGAGTGATGAGTAAAGGGAGACTATGACCTCCCTTGATCTAGATGAGAATCCCTTCATGATAAGGTGGGCAATGTAGAAGGTCTTCCTAACTACTTTAGCTACATGGGTGTCGAATGACAGACTACTATCAACCTGGGTCCCCAGGTCCCTGATAACTTCTTCTGTGCTCAGTGGATTGCCACCTATTTGGTAGCTAGGGGTAACCTTGTTTTCCCCAAGGGTATGACTATGCATTTTTTGGCATTTAACTTTAGGCCGTGGCTCTGGCACCAGTTATCCGTTTCTGTGAGACCCTTCTGAAGGATATCTGTGTCAGATGTGTTTTCTACTATGGCCCAGTTTGCAGTCATCTGCAAACTTTGTCAGCCATAACCCTCCTGTGTTTGCTTGTACTGAAAAGTAGATGCCAAACAAGAGTGGGCCCAGGACTGAGCCCTGTGGGACACCACTTGTGACGGGCTTTGAGTCTGACATGGCGCCAGCAACTCTGACCCTGTGGGTTCTGTCACTCAGCCAGTTTGCAACCCATCTTGTGATGTATGGGTTAACATTTAAGCTGATGAGTTTTTCAATGATACCCGAGTGGGGTATTGTATCGAAGGCCTTAGCCAGATCGAGGTAGGCTGTATGGACTGCCTTTCCCTCATCAATGGCTTTGGTGACTGTTTCAAAAAGTCAACCAAGTTTAAAAGGCATGATCTGCCTTTGACAAAGCCAAACTGGGTTGGATCCAAAGTCTGCAAATTCCCTATGTCTTTATTTATGAGGTCCATTATGATCCTCTCCATGGCTTTGCAGATAAGGCTTGTCAAGCTAATGGGCCGGTAATTTCCAGGGTCGGTGGAGGCACCGCCTTTGTGAAGTGGGACCACAGTTGCAGTGCGCCACTCCTGAGTGCGTATCCAGAGGTAAGACTTTGATTAAACAGCTGTCCTAGCTGTGGGTTTAATTCCTCATTGAGTTCGTGGAGCACACAGCCGGGGACACCATCAGGTCCCATGGATGCTGTGTTTTTGCTTTGGAGAGAGCAGTTCTCACTTGGCGCTGGAGATGTTTGGGGGCTGCAATCGTTTGGTATAGATATCTCTCCTTTGGGAGAAGTTTGCACTGAACCTGTCAGCCAGTATGTTGGCAATGTCTGTAGGATCAGTAATCTTCACATCATTTTGAACTAGTTCTGAGCATATCTGGGAGTTTCCTCCTAGGTTACTAACATAGCTAAAGCAGGCCATATGTTTGTCTTTTGAGTCTTTACCTATTGTTTTCTCTAAATTTGCTTTGTATGATTTTATGAGAGCTCTTAGTTTTTTACTTATAGTGATCAAGGGTGTCTTACCTTTTAAGGATTTTGCTCTATCTTGTAGTAGCTTCCTCCTTTTGTTGTAGAGTTTGTTTATGGCTGGGGTCCACCAGACTGGACGCTTGCCTTTGGTACAAAGAGTCTTTGTTTTGCTTGGGATTGCCTTATCCATGCAGTCCTGCAGGTGCTGGTAGAAGGCATTTGTAAGTGATTCAGCGGCTTGAGTACTGTTTTCCGCCAGCTCGGGGGCCTTAAAGGAGACCACACTAGTCTTTAGAAGTGTGAAGTCGGCTTTTGAGAAGTTCTTTACTATATTTATATGTGTGTGTGTGTGTGTGTGTGTGTGTGTGTGTGTGTGTATATATATATATATATATATATATATAGGGTCTATATTAGAACACCGAACGTTCAAAATTTTGAGTGTTCTAATATCGACCCATTTTCAGTGAACACTGAAAATATCGAAGAAACAGAAAACCAATTTTTTTCCTAGGGAAAGAGTTTGGTTGTCCATTTCTGTTGCTTCGGTATTTTCAGCGCTGTGGTGGAAAAGTTACAGGTCGGGTTCAGGTAAGTGTGCGGTTGTGTGTACGTGAGGGTTAGGGCTGGTTATGTGAGTTAGGGTTAGGGCGCGGGTTAGGTTAAGTGTGCGATTGTCTGGGCGTGAGGGTTAGGGCTGGGTAGGTGAGTTAGGGTTAGGACACAGGTGAGGTGACTGTGTGATAGTGACGGACCTTAGGGTTAGGGTTTGGGTTAAAGTAAGTGGATAGATGTTATGTGATCCTATCTCGCCTACATTCTGTACTGATGGGCTCGGAGCCGATCCCTCGGCTCCGACTCGGCACGCTATGCTATAGAGCGAGGCCTCTTATTGGCTGAGCTATTTCTTATCCCAGGATTCACCACCACTAATCCCCCAGATCTCGTTTGCCGCTTACAAGCTTAGACGTGGTCTCAACTTGGCTGGGCTAAGTACTAATTTATTTAGGCTTTTCCTGTCAGGAATTTGCTTGCTTTGAACCCAAAAGCTGTTTTAACAGCTATCGTTGTCATTTGAGTGTGTATTGAACAGTTCTGTTGAGGAATTTGTGTTTTTCGTCAAGGGAAGGTTTCCTGTTGTAGTTAGAGGGGCCTTCCCCTGTTGCTTTTGCTATCTTAGCGTTTTATTTGTGGGTCAAGTACCCATTTAAGTTAGAGGGTCTTGACTCTCTCTATTTCTGTGTGGAATTTTTTCTTGTACATATGTATTGTGTTTAAAAAAAAAAAAAAAACTTTATATTTTCTGTTTTAAACCATAACTTTTGGTATCTCTCTTTAGACAGGTGTGTTTTTTCTAATTTAGTCATGTCTAAAGAGCATAAACCCTCCAGGTTTAAAAAATGCACGAGGTGTAGTTTTAAGATGTCCATAACGGTCGACCACTCCTCGTGCGTTTACTGTTTAGGCGCCAAGCACCTACAAGAATCATGTAGCGTGTGTCACGCCTTCTCATCAAGGGTCCTCCAGGAGAGGAAAAACAAATTAATCCTTAAGGGGTTAATCAAGCCATCCTTCGAGGAGGCTTTATCTTCGTCTCCCTCTCCTTCAAAAAAGAAGAAAGCGTCGGCTCCGACCAGTCTGTCGGAACCGACTGCCAAAAAACCTAGGCAGACTTCTCCATCGGCTCCACGGACTTCGGAGCCGAGGGCGGAACGGTCTGCCTCGATGCCTTCAGCCTCGACCCCTCTGGTTTCGGAGCCGAGGACTGGGGCATCGAGAGGCGCGTCACCTTCATCGGCTCCACTGATATTGGAGCCGATGAGGGTTACTGGCTCAGACTCTTAGCCCTTCGGAGCCGAAGTCCTTATCGGCACCGAGGGAAATTGCCTTGAGATCTCTCTCGGAGCCGATAGTGGTAGAATCCATTCGGAGCCGGTCCCCTAGTCCTTTGGAGCCGATGGAGAAATCGGTTCTGACCCGATCGGTATCCTCCAGATCATCCAAGATGTCTGATTCGGACATCGACAGGGTGCTCCTAAGACTTTTCCAGTCTCCGGTGTTCCAAAAGCTAGTTTCGGCTCCGGCCCATTCGGCTTCGGAGCCGATGGTCCACCTCCCTACTATGGTTCCTCCTCCAACAGCCTCGGCACCGTTGGAGCCGGTGCTGGTGGAACCGGTGGAGGTTTTAAGGTCGGGCCCGACCCTTACTCCAACTCCGGCTCTTGGGTCGGAGTTCAGTACACGGACTTCTTCCGTCTGCCCCGGGGAGGATGCTTCGGGATGGATGTTTTCGGTTCCAAGTCTCCCTCTTGGTGCGTCGGCAGAAGGAGTACCGTCTACTGTCGTGGCCACGGAGGTGGGACCCTCCCAGGATTCTGGTGGTCCCGCCTTCAGGGCTATGAGGAGTGCGTTAGCCAAATCTTCTTTGGCTACCTCCACGGTCTCCCCAGCTCCTTCCCTGCATACCTAGACTGGGTCTTTGGCAGTCCCCCTGTCCTTAGACAGTGGAGCCCCGGGATTCAGGTTACCCCCACTGGGGTTTCCCCCCCTCCTGGAGGTCCTTATGAAGCCTCTTCGGAAGAACCCCCCAGGAAAAGATCGTGCAAGAGGAAGCACGTTGACTCCCCTGATGAGTCTCTTACATCAGACACTGATCTCGATGATGCAGAGGGGTCCCCTAAGTCGTCCTCAGATGATGTCTCCTTTGCAGACATCCTGGAAGCCCTTAAACAACGAGGCGGCTGGCAGTCCAAACCCCCTTCTGCTGATGAGTCGGTGTTCCTTAAGGCCTTCAGGGCTCAGCCCTCTGCCTCCTGGGTGTCTCCGCCCTTCGACGAGCTCTTGGATTTGATCTGTCGAAGGGCGTGGGAACACCCAGACTCTGTGGAACCGGTGCCTGCTCGTCCGAATAAGTTCCTCTCGGCACCCCCTGAAAAAGAATTTCTAACCAAAGGTGTGGCTGTAGATGCTTTGGTGGTGACATCTGCTACCCAGCAAGATGTAGCAGAGGCTTCGACGTCCGTCCATCCTCCTAATAAGGAGTCCAGGAGCATGGATCGGTACGGAAAGCGCACCCTAAGTTCAGCGGCCTTTACATTAAGGTCCTTGAACTACCTTACGCACTTTACTAGATTTCAGAGGGATCTGATTAAAGAGCTTTCCGATACCCTCTTGGGTAACCTGCCTGAGGAGCTGGCCCAGACAGTTGGCTCTCAGCTGGCTACATTGTCGTCCATTTCAAACTCGTCCATGAGGCTCATTTCTTATGCGGCCGAAGGGGCGAGTAGAGCGGCGGGTACAGGCATTGCTTTACAGAGACAAGCCTGGCTCCGCCTGTGTCATTTCGCGGAGGCCTTTAAGTCTTCCTTTGCCGACGCCCCCTTTGATGGGTCCTCCCTGTTTGGACCCAAGGTAAAGGACACACTGACCCGCTGCGAACAGGAGGGTAAGACTCTGACTGCTGTAGGGGCACGATTGTCCACTTCCTTTCGGCCTTATCCCAAGGCTAAAAGAGGAGGGAAAATGTGGTTCCGTAGATCTCAGAAGCCTTACCCCTCTCAGCAGGATGATCCCCCTTCCAGAGGCAGGGGAGGGGGAAATTCTTCTGGAAGACGCCGTCCCAGAGGCGGCAGAGGCCCTCGCAACACTGGAGACCGCGAGTCCTTTCGTGGCTCTTCAGCCTTTCACAGTCCCTGAGGGATTGCCCGACTGTGCAGCTCCGGAGCCAGTCGGGGTCGTTTCAAGCACCTGAAAGCCTGGGAAGGTATCACTCAGGACCGATGGGTGCTTCAAATTATCGCCGGAGGTTACACCATCCCTTTCTCTCACTGCCCACCTCAGTCCAAAAAAATCCCGGACCCGCCACCCAGTCAACGGGATACTGCAGCCTCAGAAGTTTCAAAGCTGCTGCAAAAAGGAGTCATCCAACCAGTCCCTGTAGACCAGATCGGATTAGGGGCTTACTCAAGATTCTTTTTGGTGCCAAAAAAGACCGGGGACTTGAGGCCCATTTTGGACCTCAGCATCCTAAACCGCTCAGTCAGAAAGTCCAAGTTCCGAATGGTCACCCTACAAACCATTCTCCCATTGCTGGAGAAAGGTGTTTGGATGTGCTCCATAGATCTCAAGGACGCTTATTACCATATCATGGCACATCAAGCGTCCAGGAGACATCTGCGCCTCAGCCTAGGAGGCAGTCATTTTCATTTCCGCGCGCTGCCCTTTGGTCTCACCATAGCCCCCAGGGTGTTCACCAAGTGCTTGGCAGTCGTGACTGCTCACCTGAGAAGTCTAGGATTCCAGGTGTTTCCGTATCTAGACGACTGGCTCCTAACTGCCACCTCCAAGCATCTACTAATGCGGAGTCTACAAGCCACTATATCACTGGGCAATTCCCTTGGAATCACCTTCATTTGGCCAAAGTCTGTGTTGCTGTCATCTCAACGAATAAGATTCATAGAAGTAGAGATAGACTCAAACCAAATGCGGGTCTATCTACCTACAGACAGAATACAAACCATACAGACTCAAGTTCGAGCCTTACTTCCCAGGTCCAAAGCCCCAGCCAGGATGGTTCTGCAGCTATTGGGGTCCATGTCCGCCACGGTTCTTCTAGTCCCCTTGGCAAGGTTGCACATGAGAATTCTCCAGTGGCTTCTTTCAGCTCAGTGGTCCTTTCAGGAACTCCCTCTCAGCCACCTCATATGGATCACGGAAACATGCAAACGGGACCTTCGCTGGTGGCTAGTGCCCTCCAATTTGGATCAGGGACGACCCTTTGTTCCACCTCCTCCTGCGGCCACTTTGACCACGGACGCCTCCCAGATGGGGTGGGGGGGGCATTCCCTGGACAGGTCAGTCCAAGGCAAATGGCACCCAGAAGAGACCCTACTTCATATCAACATCCTAGAAATGAGGGCGGTGCTTCTGTCCCTCCAAGCCCTTTACGATTACCTCCCTCAGGGCGTAATTGCCATTCACTCAGACAACATGTCAGTTGTCTGGT